>NC_058131.1:105642625-105658607 GCF_016433145.1 Gracilinanus agilis
TACTTTAGGGGAATTACCCTATTCTTCTCTGTTACCAATTCTGCTGCTTTTTTTTACCACCATTCTTTTGGCAGGGGAAGAAATTTCCAAATGTACATGGCACAGCTATGACTGTGGCCATATAATCTGAGAGCCCGTAGAAGGATTACTCCCTGTGTTCCTTTGTCATACCAGAAACTCTTAAGGGAAACTGACATATAAGTAGAATGAGCCACAATAAAATTAGCTGTTGCCCTCATTTTTTCACCAAGATTAGTGGCCAGGTTTCTATTACCTTCATTTAAGCAGTCTCAATTGGTTCTGTGAGGGGATCATATTTTCTCTTCTAAGTTAACATTCCAGAACTCAAGTCATCTTCCTCTTGAAAGCTATCCTTCCCCTAACCCTCCTTTTTCTGCTAATGTTGCCATTATTTTATAAGACTTCATGTTTTTGATTCCTTCCTCTTTCACTTTACATATCAGTTGCCAGATCTTGATAATTTTTTTGCTACTATGTCTCATTCCATTTACTTTGCTAACTACCATAATTCAAGCTTTTATCACCTTTTGCTTGGCTAGTGTTAAACCAAACTTGTCCCTTATGTCACTCTACTCTTTACAATTTGACTCTGAATTTACTTTCCATTTCATATTATTCCACTTCAAATACTTTAAACCCAGATTAGACTTCTAACCTAATATCTTTCCTAGTCTTGTCAAAATTTCTACTTGTTGAAATTTTCTTTAAGACTTAGTTGAGGAACCATTTAGTTCATGAAACCTTTCTTGATAACATCAGGAGAATTGAGTATTAGTCTCTTAACCTCTTATCACATGCAATTTGTTTTATGGTAATTTGTATTCATGTCTTACTAAATTGTGAACTTCTTGAAACAGAATCCTTGGTATTCCTCTTTTGTTGGTTGAATTGACTGAGTTAATTTTGAAATTATTGGGCCTGGGTTGAGGAAGGTGATTTTTTAAAGTATATTGTTAGCATTGTGGTTACCCTGATTATTTTCCCCTCTAATGTTTTGTTTTATATTTTCCCCTCTAATGTTTTGTTTTTTATCTGTTCTTCAGGCTCAGATAGCTACCTCAGATTTAGCCCTGGTTTTGGGGTCAGAAAAGCTGAGGTCATATCCAGACTTCAATAAGTTTTCTATGACTTTACCTCTGTTTTTTCATTTGTAAACTGAAGGGAATGGATGGAATAAATGTTCTCTACTGGTTCTTTCTAACTCTTGAATCTCACAACACTATGAAAGATGCAAAGGAGGATGTTAAATCAGTCACTACTCTCTTTTCCATGGGAAATGCTTCATTATTAATTGTGAACTCTAATAATTCCAACTGAATTTTGTGGATATTCTTGTAAATCAGTGGTGTCAAACTCAAATAGAAACAAAGGCCACTAGATTACACAAAAAGATCCCTATGGGCTGCTATTTGTTAACATTATCCATTTCTATTTCATTTTTATTTTGTTAAAATATTCTCCAATTACATTTTAAACTGGTTCAAGACACTTAGAATTATAAGGCCCCATTTGACACCTCTGCTGTAAACCATGGTGTGTTTGGTAGCTTTAAATCCTAATCTGATTACAGAGCACAGCATCATTTTACACAGAAGTCTGAGGAGTGCTGCATTTTCATGGTATAGTGATTGCTTATAATGATGTTTTGAGAAAGTACAGGTGAAAGGCAAAAACTACCCCAAAACTTAAATATGGCATTTTAGGGAGGCAAGGTGGAAAGCAGCACTGGGTATTACTCCAGTCAGACCTTGTTTCCATTTGTAGTTTTACAAATATATACCAGTATGTTATTTAAGTTATTTTGGCCTTGGGAAAATTTCATTGTTCTTTATTATAATGTCATTCTTAATTTTAAAGCATTCTCATTCTCTCTCATGTATATGTGTATGTGTAGAAATCTCCCAAGCTGTTTCCTAACTAGGACCCCTTTTGCCATTTTTCTAGGTAGCCTTTTCTTCAGGAAATTAATCTCAGTTTTGTTGTTTTTTTAACTCCCCTTTTTACCTGTGGCTATATGCATTGATAGTCAATGTGAATAAAGCTTTCTCTCTATTTGGGGGTTTATACATTGGTAAGCTTTTTCTGACAGCTCCTTAACTACCGTTTTCACTGTTCTTTTCTCTTATAGGTGTTAATAACACAGTCTGTGGTATAGATGCTATGAACCCCTCTTCAAGAGATGACTTCACAGAGTTTGGCAAGTTACTAAAAGATAAAATTACACAGTATGAAAAATCTCTATATTATGCCAGTTTCTTGGAAGCATTAGTTCGAGATGTGTGCATTTCGTGTAAGTAACATCTTTGGGCTCTTTTTTTTTTTAAACCCTCACCTTCCATCTTGGAATCGGTACTGTGTATATAGGTTCCAAGGCAGAAGAGTGGTAAGGGCTAGGCAATGGGGGTTAAGTGACTTGCCCAGGGTCACACAGCTAGTAAGTGTCTGAGTTCAGATTTAAACCAAGGACCTCTTGTTTCTAGGCCTGGCTCTCAATCCACTGAGCTACCCAGATGCTCCTGACAAGTTGTCACTTTAAACAAATGTTCTGGCCTTAGGGAATGACTTCCTTTAGGACCCACAGTTGAGAAGTCACAAAGATGGCAAGATCTGAGCAGATGCAGAGTAGTGTTACTCACCATGCTCAGCAAATATCAAAACAAAGATTTTTTGCTAATTGTTTGTGATAGGACAGATTTCTTTAGACTTTTCCAGGACAAAAGGTAGTTTTAACATTTTTCTCATCTCCCTTCCCACATTCTTCACTTTGTGGTATTAGTAAATGATGCCAGCTTTGAGGTCACAGTCAATAAAACATCCATCTGCTTTTTATGTTAGTGCATTCTGCAAAGATTGGTCTTTTGGGTAATGCAGGGAGTCCATCTAAGGCCCAGAAGACCTTAACATTTGAACCCATTTAAGACTTTTAGATCAGAAAAACACTATTATCTTTGATTTCACCCATGGATGGTTTTATCCTATTAGAGGGCAAACATTATGATGTGCTGGTAGGTTCTCTTTGCATATTGACTCTCAGAGCAGGTTTAGCATGAAGAGGTTGTTTGTTCATGGTCCTATTAGGGAAAAAAAATTATGTTTATGTTCATTTGGCTCTTCAAATATCAGTATCCTGAAATCTCTTTGTTCCTTCCGAGGACTATCCCCTATATCTTTGCTCTGTTTATTGGCTGTTCAGTGGAAATATTTACACCTCTTAATTGCTTTACCTTGTCTGAACTTTCCTTCTCAGCAGAATCTATTTTTGCTTTTACTTTGTATTCATCTTAACCTGACTCATTAAAGGACTCAAAATCAGTAGTCCACCCCACATATGCAGTAGTAGTCAGCTTCTCTGGCTAGATAGATTTCTGCCTTTCTCTTACACGTACGAAACCAGAGGATCAAAGAGAATTATCAAATATACTCTGAATGGTTGGTGTTTATTGTGGTAACTTTTTAAAAAAGTTTTTTATTGGAAGCTTCCCCTCTGGAGTAAAGTTCTCTCCCCCATTTATGATTCAACATTCATTAATAAGCTATGAGTGTGAGCACAGCAACCTCTACTGGCAGAAATGACATCAACAGATGCCAGGGCTCCTGGGATTAAAAAAAAAAACGAAAAGAAGAAATTGGTCATTGTTCCTGTGGTAGCCAAAGGGAAACTGAATCTGACAACCAAAGTTGAAAAGGTAGTCTTTCCTTCTCCCTTTCCATGTGTAAGCTCTGAATTGTCACCTAGACCTTTGAAACTATTTGAATTTTATACTTGTTAAGTTTCTTTTATTCATTCATTTGCATTTTTAAAACTACGCAACCCCCTTTTCTTTGATTCGAAAGCTTGGAAGTCATCAGTTTTGTTAAACATCCTTTCCCCTCCACCTCTCCCCTTCACTTCTGTCTCTTCCACTGTGACTTGGAAACAGAAGATTCCTCAATTTATCAACATTTATTTGATTTCTCTTTTAAGCTCAACTCTTACAGGCTACCCTCCTAATTACTTCCACCATGAGGTTCCACCTCAACACCTCAAATTCAACATATTCTCAGCAAACTCATCTTTCCTCCTGAATTCACCAGTTGTGTTAGTAACTCCACTTTGAATCTGTCCTCCTCTCTTAGACAGCTATCAAGTGCTATCTCTTCTACCTCTACAACCTCTGGTATTTTTCTGCTCTTCTTTATTCTCATTGATGAAATCCTCGTACGAAAAGGAGGGAATCCATAGCGAACAGGTTTTCTAGTTATAATCCAGTTTACCAGAAACACTTGTTTAAAGAACTGATCAGACTATTGTAGTGTTTGTTAATAGACCACACTGAGAAAAGAGCAGATTTTTTTTTTTTTGGAAATTCCCTTGGGGAGTTGGATAAAATTAAAGGCTTTGGCTTGAGTCATCCCATCTGACCAAGGTCCCTCTTTATTCTCTCCCTTCTGTCAGTAGCTCAGTTCAACTTTATCTTTCCCCTTTTTCTCTTGGGCTTGTTCCATTAATTCTTCAGACCTCAGCTCATTAAGTCCTAGGTTGGGGGTGAGAAAGCCGACCCAGTTTGCTGCTGCTCAGTTCCTGAGGTTCACACCACTTTCTCTTAATTTGTCTTCTCTAGGTTGTGTGTGTGCACACATGCGTGATAGGTCGTAGATTAAGAGAGTTGCTTCTTTGAGCTGAGAGGGAAGTTCATAAGGATTACACTCATTGTTATAAACTACGAATGCCAAGAGGAGAAGCAGTTCTCAGACTTTTATTACAGCAACACATCTGTAATATGGCCAGCTATCTGGGGCTGTGGATAGAGTGCTGGTCCCGGGAGTTACAAAGACCTGAGCTTCCTGCCTCGGGCTCTTCTGTTTACTGTAGATCAGTGGTCCCCAAACTTTTTTGGCCTACCGCCCCCTTTCCAGAAAAAATATTACTTAGCCCCCTGGAAATTAATTTTTTAAAATTTTAATAGCAATTAATAGGAAAGATAAATGCACCCGTGGCCATCACCGTTCCCCTGGATCACTGCAGCACCCACCAGGGGGCAGTGGCGCCCACTTTGGAAATCACTGCTCTAGAGAGAAGGCAGGTAGAGAGTGAAGTGAAGAGAGTGCTGGGTGAGGAGTCAGAGAGACGTGAGTGCAACTCTGACCTCAGATATTTCCCAGCTGTGTGACCCTCTGCCAAGTCACTTCATCTTTTGTCTACTTCAGTTTCTTCATCTGCAATATGGGGATAATAATAGCACTTATCTCCCAAGGTTGATGTAAGGAAAAAAAACAAGATAATTTTAAAAAACAATATTTTATTTTCCCCCAATTGTAAAAACAACAACAAAAGGAAAAAAATCCATACCTTCTGTCTTAGAATCAGTACTGTGTATTGGTTCCAAGGCAGAAGGGTAGTAAGGATTAGGCCAGTGATTCCCAAAGTGGGCACCACCGCCCCCTGGTGGGTGCTGCAGCAATCTAGAGAGTGGTGATGGCCACAGGTGTATTTATCTTTCCTATTAATTGCTATTAAAATGAAAAAAAAATTAATTTCCAAGGGTGCTAAGTAATTTTTTCTGGAAACGGGGTGGTAAGCCAAAAAAGTTTGGGAACTACTGGGTTAGACAATGGGGATTAAGTGTCTTGCCCAGGGTCATATTTGAACCCAGGACCTTAGGACCTCCTATTTCTAGGTCTGACTCTCAGTCCCATGAGCCACCCAAATTGCCTACATGAAAATACTTTTTTAACATTCATTTTCTTTAACATTTTGGGTTCCAAATTTTCTCCTACTTTCCCCTCTTCCTCCCTGAGAGGGTAAACAAATTGATGTAGATTTTATATGTGCTCTTGTATAAAACATTAAATTGTAATTGGGAAATGTAACAGAATAAGTAAATATACAATTCAACATAGGTAATATTAATTTGAGATTTTCTAAGTCAATATGTGGCCTGCAGGATTCATTTCTATTTGAGTTTGACATATTGACAATTCTTTTTTCTTTTTAACCCCTTACCTTCCATCTTAGAATTAATACTGTGGATTGGTTCCAAGGCAGAAGAGTGGTAAGGGCTAGGAAATGGGGGTGAAGTGACTTGTCCAGGGTCACAGAGCTAGGAAGAGCCTGAGGTCAAATTTGAACCTAGGACTTCACTTCTCTAGGCCTGGCTGTGGCTCTTAATCCACTGAATCACCCATATCTTAAGAGAAATATCTAAAGAGAAATCAGGGTAAGCAGACTCTGGGCTCCTTCTCCTATCTGTGGTTGTCATCTCCATGAAGCACAATAGTCAGTCTGGGGTGGGGTGATGGTGGTAGGGGTTCATTTTTTTTAAATTTTACCTTCTGTTTTAGAATTGATACTGTCTCAGTTCCAAGGCAGAAGAGCATTAAAGGCTAGACAACTGGGGTCAAGTGACTTGCCCAGGATCACATAGTTAGGAAGAGTCTGAAGTCATATTTGAACCTCGGACCTCCTGTCTCCAGGCTTGGTTCTCTATTCACTGTGCTACCCAGTTGTCCCTGCTTCATAAATACTTTTTGAATAATTAATGCTTTTATCAGGTGAAATCTTTGATTTTTATGGTTTTTAATCAAACTCATAAATGAGGTATTAACATTTCTTAGAAACTACTGTTGAATCGATCAGTCAATCAAGGGCACAAATTGAATGACAGCAGATAATACTTCATAAATAATATCTTGTGGCTGATTGAAAAGAATCAGTCGTACCCTGTGGGGTTTACATAAAACAGTAAACTCGTATGGAATCCAGCATTTCTAAAGCCAGCCAACCTAGTGGAAGAGTAGTTCCAGCCAGGCTCCTAAAAAGGAATTACATGAGGAGAGGAGGAGAAGGTCATTGTCTCCTCTTCCCCTTCAGTAAAAGAAAACACTGACTTCAGAAAGTCAGAATATTTGAATTTTCCATCTTCAATAGCAGTGTCCCTAGACCAGTGGTTCCCAAACTTTTTTGGCCGACCATCCCCTTTCCAGAAAAAATATTACTTAGCCCCCTGGAAATTAATTTTTAATAAATTTTATAGCAATTAATAGGAAAGATAAATGCCCCTGTGTCCATCACCACTTCCTGCATTGCTGCAGCACCCACCAGGAGGCGGTAGCGCCCACTTTGGGAATCACTGCCTAGAGCAACAAGTGGCTGATAGCAGCATCTGAATTGTGAGCTAAGGGATACACCAAGATAATCTGGAGGCAGCTTCTAAACTCTAGAAGGCCACTCAGAAATTTGTTTATTTCTTTTAAGAGAGAGAAAACAAGACACACATATTCTAGGGTTAAAATAGAATCAAGTCCAGGGAGGAGTAGGTTACAGGTTTTATAATATTCTAAGAAAGAGGGGAGGGGATCTCTGGAATTGGATACCAAGGGAGAAACTTCTGCCTAGCAATAGGAAATGTTTGTCATCAGCTTGGAATGTAGACCAATACATAGCTGATAATGATGGGAGAAGACAGCCTTGGAGTTATTTACAGGGTCTATTCAGGGCTGTTTAAAACATTCTTGTGTGGAACATTAATAGGGTTCCTTGCAGGGCATGTGTCATTGGTTTATCAGGTTAATCCTGATTTTCCTTATCAAGATCTAGAAATTAGGGTAATTCTAAATAACACAAAGCTATTAGAAACTGCATTTTCCTAATAAGCAATAGGCACAGAAGGTAACTTCATGAGGACTCCATAAATTCTTTGTACAATGTGCCAATGAGTTTAGACCTTCAATGATGACCTATTATTTTCAATTCCAGAAACCAGTTACTCCATTTAACATATGTGCTTTCAGATCTTGAGCTCATTTTTCCCAGATTCTTTTTGTATGCAAGGGAACACACCTGGGTCCCATAATTTTGGAGGGAATATTTTGTTCCATTTGTTCTTTCCACATAATATATTTTAAAATGCCCTTCTCTAAAAACTTATTAAATCTAGCTGGCTAGTAATTGATATCAGGGAAACACTGAGGTCTTGTAAATGATAATAGTAGACAACCCCAAACCCAAAGGGTTCTAAGGATAACCCTGAGGGATTGGGTTATTTAATTTTTTCTTCCTTTTTAAAAATGAATTATTTATTTAAAATTTTTATTTGAAAAAATGATTCATGTTGTCTTCTTTCTCTTTTCCCTCCCCCTCCCAGAACTGATAAGCAAATGCACTGGGTTATACATATATTATCATTCAAAACCTATTTCTATATTATTCATCTTTGGAAAAGAGTAATCTTTCAAAACCAAAATGGGGTTACTTAATTCTAAGGAAAACTATGAGGAAAGAAATAATCAATTGTCCTCTGGTGGTCCACCCTGACAATGGGAGAGCCGGTTTGGAAGAGTGAATGCTAAAAATGTTTTAACATTCAAAGACTTAGAGCAGTGGTTCCCAAACTTTTTTGGCCTACTGCCCCCTTTCCAGAAAAAATATTACTTAGTGCCCCTGGAAATTAATTTTTTAAAATTTTAATGGCAATTAATAGGAAAGATAAATGTACCTGTGGCCATCACCGCCTCCCTGGATCTCTGCAGAACCCACCAGGGGGCAGTGGCACCCACTTTGGGAATCACTGACTTAGAGGAACATCTTGGTTTAGTGGTTAGAGCTCTGGATTTGGACTCAGAGTATCTGGTCAAATCCCATCTCTTCCATTTAATACCTTCATGATATTGGGCAAATCATTCAAATTTCTGGCTTGAATCAACAAGCATTTATTAAGTTAGACTGCAAGCTTTTTGAGGGCAGGCACTGACTTTTGTCTCTTTTTTAAATCTCTAGCCTTATAACAGTGCCTGGCACATAGTAGGTGCTTAATAAATGTTGATTAAGTGGCTGGTATTTGCCAGGTATAGTGTTAAGTTCTTTTTCTTTTTTTTTAATTTTAAACCCTTAACTTCTGTGTATTGACTTATAGGTGGAAGAGTGGTAAGGGTAGGCAATGGGGGTCAAGTGACTTGCCCAGGGTCACACAACTGGGAAGTGTCTGAGGCCGGATTTGAACCTAGGACCTCCCGTCTCCAGGCCTGGCTCTCAATTCACTGAGCTACCCAGCTGCCCCCAAAAGTGTTAAGTTCTAAAGAAACAGAGAGGTGAAAATAATCCCTATACTCAAGGACTTTATAATCAATGTTCTCATCTATACAATGAGGAGATTAGACTGACTGACCTCTGATTTCCCTTGCAGGTCAAAATCTATGAACCATTATAAAAAGGCGAGATATAAGAAATGGTCAATCAAGCTACAAAATTCCTTGACCCAAATATCTATATCTACAGACCTTAATTAAAATTCAGCAATGATTTAATTTCCTGTTTCAGTGATCAGGCACAGTCAATCACAGATTGAGAGAGGTTAAAAAAAGGACTAGCCTCCAGAAATTTGCTGCCACAAAGACAATTCAAGCAGCAGAGCTGGCACAGGAGTCATGGATACAGCATTATGGCTCTGTGCTGTGAAACAATCTGTCAGCATTTTCAGAAAGATGATGCAGACTGCCTGGAGCAGCTAGCATTCCAGCTTCTGTGGTACAGATGTTAGATAGGATGGACAGTGGTACATTGGGTTGACATATGTTTATAAATAGCTCAGAGGCCAATGCATACTGCAGGTTGTCAGTGATCCTCCTGATGTTTCAGTTGGAGATAAATTCAGAGCTTTATCTTTATCAAAATATGTGGAAGCAGAACAGCTTTCCTAAGAGGAAACCTAGGGTAAGTGCCATGTGTAATTAAGACAGTAAGTTATTACCATATTTTCCATTAATGTTTAATTGGGAAGTATGGGCTGGTTTCCATCTGATATAGACATTAGGAAAGAAGTTAAAAGCTGACATTTCTGAAATTCTTTCTATGGTCTATGAGTTTAGACAAACAATGGTGACCTGTTAGTTTTAACTTACATGGAAGATTTCAACTGTAGATGGCCTATTACATGACAAAGATTTACTTGATGAGGAAAAAGTGGAATGATTTTCATAACAAAAGAAATATTTTTAAAAAAAACTTGTGGGGTGTCTTATTATGAGAATAACTAACATGAAGGAATTGAGTATAGGATGCTGGGACTATATTGAGACAAAGTTGAGGCTATTCTAACTGGATATCCTGGAGTCAGTCATTCAACCTACTAACCCTGGGAATGTCAATCAGTTAGCAAGCATTTATTAGACATTTTCCATGCTAAGTACTGGGGGCTGCGAAGAAAGGCAAGCCAGTCCCTTCCTTCAAGACACTTACAACCTAATGGGGAGACATATAAAGCGATAGGTAGATACAAGATTTCTAGGTGGTACAGTGAAAAGAGGCCAGGAATCAGGAAGATTCATCATCCTGAGTTCAAATCTAAATTCAGACACCAGCTGTGTGACCTTGGGCAAGTCATTTAACCCTGTTGGCCTCATTTTCCTCTTCCATAAAATAAGTGGGAGAAAGAAATAACAAACCACGCCAGGATTTCTGCCAAGAAAAACTCAAATGGGGTCACAAAGAGTCAGACACAACTGAAAAACAACTGATCAATATAGAGAAGAGGTGGAAAATGTAATCTCACAAGGGAAGACACTAGAATCTGGAGTGGGACAGGGACTGGGAAAGGTATCCTGCAGAAGGTAGGATTTGAGCTGAGTCTTGAAAAAAGTCCGGGATTTTAAGAGGCAGAAATAAGGAAGGAAAGGAATATAGAAATGAGAGACAGACTGCACAGAGGCACAATATGAAACATGATGGCCCAACATTGTGTATGTATTTAGGGTTGGTGTAGATTTTTAGAATTAATATTCAATGCCCCCCAAAGTATGATATTTATAAGGATTTATTAATATTAAATTATAGAGCTAGAGAAAAACGCAGGGAACCTTTCTCACTCACCACACCATCCACATGCAAGAGAGAGGGCATGGCCTGCCAAACCCAAATTAAATACAGACTCTGTAACCAGGCACATAGATAGATGCAAGGTGAAAGTAATTGTGGGTAATACAGAAAGGAAGTTTGGGTAAGGTAGTTTCAGGGGTTCAAGATTTTCCAACTATACATTGGGAAAGGATCAGAAAAATGGCCAAGGACAGGAAATCTGGGAGATATTCCAAGTTTTACGTAGAGGCCAGTAAAGGGAACTGGAGTCATCCACGTAGCAACAGGGTAGGATAAAGTTTATCTCCCAGGATCCTTTGCTGTCAGGGTCCAGATCTGGCACAGGTGATGCTATCTGGTGTGTTTGACAGGTCCTGCCCAGGACAGTCATCCAGGTCAGTTGTGTAGTGAGACGTGCCAAAGAGCTGAGAGCCCAGATAGAGTATCTCGAAACAGAGAGAGAATGCCATAAATAGCCGCCATGTGCGCTGTTTCCTGAAGGTAGCGTCCAATGAGGCTTAAAGTCTCTCCCGACTGTTAAAGATAGTCACATCGAGGCGCTTTGTCTCAGAAGCCCAGACTGCTGAGGAAGAGAACGCCACCTTTTCCAGGAGACAATAGAACGTCATAGAATCTTTCTAAAATGTTTACTTTCCTCTTCACATTTGTGGCTTCTGCTTTGGTCTACAGACGCTGAGCTTTTTTCCTTGAAAGGAGTTGCAGCAGGGGGAAAAGGGTGAACTTCTGGGACTTCCCCCCTCTGCCACTCTCCCCCTGGAGAGTCCAGAACTGTTTTGGACTTGGGAGTGTTGCTTTTTCAATTGTGCCTCTCTTTATCCTTGTTCATTTTGCTTTTCTTTGATTCACAGACTGTTGTGTAATGCCTGTCATCTCCTCCAAAGCCTTGGCGGTAAGGTTGGCACGAACCAGATGTTCTGCCTCTGGAATCCACCTCTGTGTAAGAGGTCACAAAGAGCCTGAATGCTCAAATAAAGAATTCCTTAATGAAAAACAAATATATCCAACAATCCTCAGACAAAAGCAGTCTCCAAAGCAGTAAAAAGCAGTCTAGTAAAGTTAATATATATATGCATATATATATATATATATAAAAAATTAAAAACTCTGACAAAGAAACTAAAAGCAGTCATCAAGGAAGTTCCCAGGGGTCTCGGGAAGCTTCTTCACCAGGTTTCTATCCCTGTTTTTATGTAGCCCAAAGACCCCACAGCTGAGTCACACATAAGTTGCAGAGTCCACTCAGATGACAGATCCCACCGCTGACTGACACGGAAGCTCCATTTTCTGGCAAAGTTAACTCCATCTGCTGCAAGTCTGTCCCGTGGCTTCTCGGTTCACAATAGTCATGTTTGGTGGTTTGGAGGTATGTGGTTCAAAACTCACCAGATTCCCCTAGTGGCTTTGCCCATAATATTAGGTGATCACTACTGTATTGGTGGCAGGTAATTCAGCATGGAGGAAAAAAAAAATAACGCTGTGTCAAAAAATTCTGTCAGATTCAAAGGACAACTCTATATGGCAGATGAATGATTAATTAGTCAAGGGATGCTGCCTAGAGAATTGGGATCTTGTAGATAAATGAGACTGTTAAATGGAATCATAAAATAGACTAATTCAATCAGCAGACTAGCTAAACCTCATCACCTGGGACCAAGCATATTGGCCACTAATTTGGAAAATTATTTTGACAGTTTTACAAATAAATGATAGTGAAAGGGATGAATGCTGTAAGAACGGATTGGTCCCAAAGTAAATTATAGTATTAAAGAAAGAAAAACAAATGAGTGAATAATGATGGGAAATGTATTCTGGAGTTGTGCAAAGAACTCTGGGCAAGGAATCCAGATACCTAGTAAGTTTGAGTCTCTTTTCTATCATTTAGTGAATTTTTATTTAGGAGACAGCCTGGCCTCATGGGTAGAGGGCTAGACTTGGAGTTAGGAAGATCTAGGTTCAAATTTCATCTCTGCTACTTACTACTTCTGTGATCATTTTCAACTTCCTCATCTGTAAAATGGGCACAATAATATCTGTATTACGAGTCTCATAGGGTTTCTGTGAGGTTTCAACAAGATAATGTGTGTACTTGCTTTATAAATATTAAAGCATTAAATAAACATCAGCTATTCTTACTAAGCAGTGTCATATAATCTCCCTGGCTCTCAGTTTTATCTTTTGTAAAATGGATGCTGTAATATTTGTATTGTCCTATAGAATTACTAGGGATCCAAAAAGACAATATATATATATAAAAGTATTTTATAACTTTAAAGTTCTGTATAAATGTGTAAGAGGTTACCCTCATTTCGATTTTAGCAATTTTGTCAATTGAAAGGGGCAAAGGCAAAGACAAATGCCATTCTTGCTCTGAATATTTTTCTAAGATTTTAATGTTACTATCTTTTTATGAGGGGGCAGCGAGGTGGCTCAGTAGATTGAGAAGGGCCTAGAGATGGAAGGTCCTGGGTTCAAATGTGCCCTCAGATACTTCCTAGCTGTATGATCTTGGGCAGGTCATTTAACCCTGCCAATGCCTAGTCCTTAAAGCACTTTTGCCTTGGAACAACAGCAACAAAAAAGTCTTATGAGAATTCAGCAATTGTTACTTCAACTTTAAGTTGCAAATACAATAATAAGAAAATAATTATTGGTTTTGATGGATGGAAGTAATACATGAGAAATGAGATGGAATAGGGTAGGTGATATATGTTCCATAAATCCTTATGAAGATTTTGTACTGTGTACAAATTTGTACTAGATGCCTTTCTGTATGGAGTTAGAGTACATGTTTTTGACTTTTTAATCTATGAAAATCTTTGATAAATTGTTGAGATGATCAAAAGTGTTACCCTGAGAAATGATGGATAGAAGTTTCCTATCATTGCTTGAGAGAAGCTAAAGAAGACACAGAGAGAAATGAGATGAAGAGATCTTTCAGAGAAAAGGCTTAATATTGTGAGAGATAAGGAATAGAATAATACTGAATTTAGTAAAAAGGAGTCAACTTATAATCCCACCTGATATTTTAACAATGTAAGATGACTTTTGCAGCAAAACTGGTCATAGCCCAAAATAGTAGATAATATATCTATCTCTATATTTATTTATATCCATATCTACATTCTTATGTATTAGGCTTATTACTTTCATTTAATACAAAGTATACATTTAGTAATTTTAGTATCTGCTTAAATATAGATAAATAAATTATTATTCATAGGAAGAACACTGGTAGAGGCCCCTGAAGCTAAAGTAGTAGGAGCAGACACCCCCATGGTTACCCCTAAAATCCCAAGAACAGTTGTAACAGCTGTCCTTGAGGGATTTCAATTTGCCAGCATGAGTTCAGTTTGTGGAAATGAGCCAAGCAGAAAGAAAAGGCATATAGAAGAGAATTCTGCCACCATATAATTATTTATTATTTTTAAAAGTGGAAGGATACTATGCATTATGCTCTTGTTTTCAATAATTACTGAGTAAGCTCTAAAACACAAAAAGGAGTGGAAATTAAAAATATTTGTCACTTCTTTTTGGGAGGGGTGTGTGACAAGATAAAGTCTATCTCACTCCAACCAGAAGTGCAGAGTCCACTAATAGGATTGATTTCACTGTTGGTAGACAGGGAAGCTTTTCCTTGCTTCCTTTTCTAGCCCAGGTCAGTTAGGGGATTCTCTCTGCTTTAACCTATTTGTAACTCAGAACTCCCAAGCTCAAACAATTTACCATTCTCAAACTCCCCAGTTGCCTAGATTATAAATGTGAGCCACCAAAGCCAGCTAAAAATGATTTCATTTCAGACAAGACTGACAGTGTACTGCCTAGGCTAGAAATTTTTCCAGAAAAATTTCACCTACATTTTGTGATGTTTATGTGAAATTTAGTTCACATTTCAGAACTAAAAGGCAATAAAAAAAGAGGTTGGATGATCCTTTAGAAGTGTTATTAACAGAATATGTTAGTGTAAATTAACATAAGGAAACCCTTTTTTTTTTTTATTAAAAATCTGAACAAGATAGTTTTATTCCATATCTTAAAGGGGGCAAGTTGTGATTAATATACTAGCTATTTAGCCTAGACACTTATTTTTCCCATAATCTGGGTGTAGGTAATCATGACAATCAAATCTTGTGTTTTTCAGATTAGCTTCTTGGATCATGGCTATAAAAATATTTTTTGACTAACTTACAATAATCAAATTAATGCTGGTCACAGCATCTTTGTATTTTCAGTGTTGTATTAAAATAAATCTTTGAGCATAGTTGGATTGATACTTCTGTGAGCTTCCCACAGATACTTCAAAAAAGCATTTGTAACCATGTGGATGTGGCTGATCATTACAAAAGAACATGTGCTCAGAAGATTTGATGAATAGCCCCAAAGTAAAAAATGCCTAGATTAGGAATGTATGTTGTAATAATTTAAAATAAATAATCATTTAATTTTTCACAAAAATCCCTTTCTTACTCCATACATCCTATTTATGGATAACTGCTGCTGCAGAAAAAATAAAGTCCTGAGAAAAAAATACCTATTAAAAACAAAACAAAAACACTCCAGAGATCAGAGAATCATCTTCTCCGAATATGCATAGAGTTAAATGACTTATTTTTAATGACTTTCTCTGTACAGTCTCTATAAAATGTTCTTTCTCTTTTTTAAATTTTTCGTATTGTTTTAATGACATATCTTTCTGTACTTTAATGTCACTATTTTCTAAGAACTTTCCCTTAAGAATGTTAAGGGGGAGTGGGGGGTGGAGACTTTAGCACACAGTGTGGTGTCGCCATCTTCAGGAAGAAATTAAAAATACTCCTCCACAAGAAGCTTACTTTAGGTATTAATTCATGACTTTCATGCATCAGCCAAATGTTGCTATGGGAAAAGGGTAAAAGGAGAATCAGGTGTTCTCATTTCATGGATTTTTTATACTTAGTCCCTTCAATTTATCTCTTCTCATGCTAAACCCTCAGGTTTCTGACCTTGGCACTTAGCTGAAACTGTTCTCTTAATGACCAAATTTAATTCTTCCTTTCTTCCTCCCTCTCTCCTCCTCCTCCTCCTCCTCCTCCTCCTCCCTCTCTCCTCCTCCTCCCTCTCTCCTCCTCCTCCTCC
>NC_058131.1:105658940-105812271 GCF_016433145.1 Gracilinanus agilis
CCTCCTCCTCCTCCTCCTCCTCCTCCTCCTCCTCCTCCTCCTCCTCCTCCTCCTCCTCCTCCTTCTTCTTCTTCTTCTTCTTCTTCTTCTTCTTCTTCTTCTTCTTCTTCTTCTTCTTCTTCTTCTTCTTCTTCTTCTTCTCTCTCCTTTTTATTCATGTAGAGTCAGGAAGTTGTTTCTATATTTTTATGCTTTTGTATATGTGCTGAAAATCTTTCATGAATCCCCTAAAGCAATATTTATTAATAGATTTATTTTGTCCTTTAATCTTGAATCTTTTTTATTTCTAATGTTTTATCCCTAAGATTGTCTATATGGTAGAATTTCTTCAGTGTCCAAGTTTTTCTTTGACTTGCTTATAGTCTGTTGGGTCAATTTTATTTTTTTTGTTTTTCTTTCTAAGGCTTGATGTGGAATGCTGCAAGTCTACTTTTTATGTTGCTACTGTAGATTTCTGTCTCTGGATTTTTGAATTAACTTCCCCTTTTCCCACTTTATTCATTCTGTTCCTCATCCTCCTAGGATGAGGCAATAGTGGAGAGGATATGTATTCACTCTGAACACCAGTGTAATCTTTTGGTTTGTTATTTGTACTTGTTTTCAGGGTGGTAGTAGTAATTGGAAAAGGTTCAGAAGGGAATTCTAGGCCGGAGGTTCAATTGAAGTGCTCTTGGAACTCTAGGTGATAGTTAATAGCTTCCAGATGACTACTTTCCAGAGGCAGCTAGGTGGCAAAATGGATAGAGCACTGGATTTGGAATTAGCAAGACTGTAGCTCAAATCTGCCACTAGACACTTACTAGCTGTGTGTCCCTGGGCAACTCACTTAATCTCTGTTTCCCCCAATTTTCTCAACTATAAAATGAGAACAATAACAGCACCTATCTCCCAGTTATTGCCTCCTGTGAAATTAATGGCAGATGCCACAGACTATAGTTCTATGCAGCAATAATGACATAATTTATAAAAGTAAATAGACAATGACTCTGGCCTACTATTTCTAGAGACTTCCAACTAAAAATATCCACTTCCCTTAGCCCTCTACTTCTCTCTCACCTCCTTTTGGTCATATATGAAACACTTTTATTGAAGGGTTCAGAGTTAAAATTGGTCCCTTTGCTATTTTTAACCTTGCCATTTTAGAGGATTCCAAGACAAATTTCAAAGCCAACTATGGAGATATTTACCAAGCATTTATGAGAAATAAGTTCAAATTGTGGGAAAAGCAGTATAATTTTGTTACCTTAGGGGATTTAATAGGTCCATAGAGGAAAGAATGTTAATCATACAAATAAGGTATTTCATGTTATATATTGAAGAAGGGAGCATATTGATTAGCTTGTAGGGTTCACAGGGGAACAAAATATAATTATATCAGATTCAGTGTTCCAGAACTAACAATCATTATAGGATTCATAGATTTTTTTAAAAATTAACTTTAGCTAAGCCATTTGTAATATATTTAAAGTCCATCATCTGCTTTCAGCCTCATGACCAATTTTTCATATTTTCTCCTTGGGATTAATTATCTCATTTATAAAGGAAGTTTAGGAAAGACATTGATAAGCTAAAGAGCATTTAGAGGAGGGGGGCCAGAATGGTGAAAGATTAATAAATGTTCAGTATATATTATTCCCTTCACCACTATATAATACCCTTAGTCTGTTCATTTTGATGTTTTCTTGATTGAAGTCAACTTTATGTGATGTCATTATTGTCACTCCTGTTTTTATTTTTAAACTTCAGTCAGAAATGTGTGTGTGTGTGTGTTGTGTGTGTGTGTGTGTGTGTGTGTGTGTGTGTGCGCGCATGTATCTCCAGCTCTTAACTTTAATGTTGAGTGAAGTGTCTAGTTCATGCCATGAAAGGATTGGCTGAAAGACCTGGGAATATTTTACCCTGTAGAAGAGAAGTCTAGAGAGTGTAAAGTAGGGCAGAGCACAAGATAGTTGTTTTGCCTGACTTGGATAATGGCAAAATGGCATACTTATCAAATTTGTAGATGACTCAGAGCTGGGAGGGATAGTTAATACCCTGGATGACAGAGTAAACATCCAAAAAGATTGTCAGGCTAGAGAACTGGGCTGAACCTAATAACGTAAATTCAGTGACTGTAAATTTGAAGTCTTACATTTGAGTTCAAAAAAATCAAATTCACAACTATAGGATTGGGGATGAATAGACAATAATCTCCCTGGAAAGCCCCCGGGGGTTTTAGTGGAGTTCAAATTTAACATGAGTCAGCATTGCAATGTGGCAGCCAAATAAGCTGGCACAGTCTTGGACTACATTAAGAGAGACATGGTTTCCAGGAGTAAGAAGGTGATATTGCATCTGTTTTCTGTCCTGATAAGACAGAGAATAATACTTATCTGACAGACAATACTCATTTGAAGTATTCCATGTGTTCTATTCTAGATGTCCCAGTTTTAAGAAGGCTATTGATGAATCAATGAGTGTCTAGAGGAGGCCTGCTAGAATGAGGAAAGGCTTAAGTTCAATTGACATAAAGAACATTTGAAAGAACTTGGGACATTGGGCTTTGAGAAAAGAATATTCGAAGGGGACATGATTATTGTCTTCAAGTATTTGAAGAACTATCATAGAGAAGAGGGATTAGTTTTGTTCTGTTTGGCCCTGAAGGGCAGAATTGGTAGCAATGGGTGGAAACTACAAAAAGGCAAATTTAGATCTGCTATGAGGAATAACATCCTAACAATTAAACTACAAAAATGTAATGAACTTTGTCAAGAGATTTAGAGATCTTCAAGAAGAAGATGGATGATCACTTGTTACTTGTGTCATAGTAGAGATTATTTGGGGGGGCTGGATTGGAAAGAATAGTTCCTCACCACCCTAAAATTATGTAATTTTGTTAATCACATGAAAAACTGTTGCATGTAGTAGGAATGCAATTTGTTTCATTTGATCCCAGGGAGCAGAAATAGGAGCAATGAATCAAAGATATAAATGGGCAAACTTAGACTTATGATTAAGCAGAACTTCTTAACAATTAGATCTATCCATAAAGTGGAATGGACTGTCTCAGAAAGCAGAGGATATTTCCTAAATGGAAATCTTAAGATGAACAATAAGACATGTTGAACACTTGTCAGGTGTATTTAGTGGGTATTATTTTGGGGGGTATGTGTTGAACTGGATGACCACTGAAGTCACTTCCAGTTCTGAAGTTCTGATTCTATGATACCTAAATGTCTCAATGGGGAATTTATTGGAAAAGAATATTAGCAATAGTTATTAAATGATCCTAATTTGTTAATAAGTAGTTATTAAGAACAGAAAATCCCTCATCCATTAAGTAGAATATCTGACACGTAACATTAACAAGTTTCAAGTCCTGTCCTAAAGCTGTAAATATGTGTCTACTGCAGTTGATTTTTAGCCTTATTAGTGCTCAGAATAATATCTAGTTACATTTAAATAGGGAACACTTATAATAAGGTATATTGTAACGCTTTTTGCAAATTATGTTCAAACATATCTTAAGGATGTTTTCTCTTTCTCTAAGTAGATTCTTTAAGGCAATCTCCACTGGTTAGCAGAATATTATATTCATAGCAGCTAAAAAAATGTATGAATGAACAAACATTTATAGTGCCTACTATAGTGTGGTATCCACAAAGTTTCTTGAGACCATTTGTAACATCTAAGCAAACCCCCTTCCAACCAACTTCTTAGACTGAATTTTTTGTAAGTAGTTTTGGGAGAACAGCTGGGCTGGGAGTGAGGCATAACTCCAACTGTTATACAATTAAATAACTGATGTTAGACTTGCCAGTCTTTCACTAAACTTTATGTTATTTTTGTCATGTCTGACTTTTTATAACCCCTTCTTTTGGGGGGCTTTCTTGGCAACTGGAATGGTTTGCCATTTCCTTCTTCAGCTCATTTTACAGATGAGCAAATTGAGACTAACATGGTTAAGTGACTTTCCCAGGGTCACATAGCTGGTAAGTGTCTGAGGCCAGATTTGAACGCAGGCTTTCCTGACTCCAAGCTTATCACTCTATCCTTTGTGCTACCTAGCTGCCCCCTAACTCATCTTTATTATTGTTTATTTTAAAAAACCCTTACCTTCCATCTTGGAATCAATACTGTATATTGGTTCCAAGGCAGAAGAGCAGTAAGGCTAGGCATTGGAGGTTATTTGTTCAGAGTCAAACAGTAAGAAGAATCTGAAGTCATATTTGAACCCTGGACTTTCCATCACTAGACCTGGGTCTCAATTCACCGAACCACCACCTAGCTGCCCCCTCTTCCCTCTACTTTATAATAGGAGTTTAATAGGTGTTATTGGCTGATTGACTGACCATGGTTATTTTTTCTTTCTTAACATTCATTTTTTTTTAAATTTTGAATTCCAAATTCTCTTCTTCTTTCCAGACCCTCCCCTACCCATTGAGAAGGCAAGCAATATCTTACTTATTATATGTATGTAAAGTCATGGAAAACATATTTTCATATTATCCAAATTTCAAAAAATGAAAAATGAAGTGAAAATATACTTCAATCTTTTAGAATTCGGTAGTTCTCTCTCTGGAGATGAATGACATTTTTCATCTTGAATCCTTTGGAACTGTCTTGGATCATTGTATTTATCAGAATAGCTAAGTCTTTCACAGTGTTGATTTTCATTACAGTATGGCTATTATTATGTACACTCTATGCTTCTGCTCACTTCACTTTGTATCAGCTTGTGTGAGTCTTCCCAGGTTTTTCTGAAACTATCTCTTTCATCATTTCTTACACCACAATATTTCATCACAATCATATACCACAACTTGTTTAGCCATTCCTCAATTGATGGGTATCCCTTCCATTTCCAATTCTTTCCTATCACAAAAAGAGCTGCTACAAATATTTTTGTATACATGGGTCCCTTTCTTTTTATCTCTCAGGAATATAGACCTAGTAGTGGTATTGCCATGGCTATTCTTCTTTAGGAAATGGGCAGCAAGGCTCATTAGAAGCTTTTTGAGGAAAAGGTACATTTTATTATTTACTTTGTATTCTTGGAGTCTAGCATAGTGCTTTGTACATAATATGTGCTTAATCATTGTTTACTGAATTGGAGATAAAAGTATTGTTTTAATTGGACTATGGAAAAATACTTATACTTCATATACTGGTTAGTCAATAGCCATGTGATCTCATCAATGTGGACCCTGGCTTCAACAGTGTCCATCATCATAATCCATCATCATGCCTTTTCATCCTGTGCAAGTCTTGCTTATGTTTTCCTGAATATCCTCTACTATGGGTCCACTCAATGTACTGGATGCCTTCCTCTCCATCTAATCACCATTATAATACTTAAGTTTTCCATCTATTTTTCCTTACTTTGTCCTACCTGTTTTTTTTCTATCATACATCTCTTGCATGATATTCTATTTTACTTTTTGCACTCAATTTGTTATTGCTAATATACTGCTGCATATTCACAGCCACCATGCTCTCTTCATTTCCCCTTGAACAACCAGGTTTGGATTTATCAGTGATTGAATGCCATATAGAAATACTAACAGAATATTAATGTCAAAAAGATGGAGGTTTCTTTATTTGTTTCAGGAAGAAGAGCTGAGAACACCATACAAGTTCTTATAAGCAATCCATCCTGCTTTCTTTGTTCTATTAAAATCCGGACTGGATTTATTGTCTATTTGCAGTGTCTGTCCAAGATTTATGTATTGATGGGCCAGTTTCAAGGTATATTTTTCTAAAAGCATGTGTAACAGCCACTGGAAAGGCTTTGGCTGGCCACAGACTCAGTGTGGAAGAGAGGGAGTTATTACAAGACCAGGCTTGGAGGGCAAGGATTTTTCACAATATAAAAGAAGTTTTGAAGGTTCTAAAGGGAAAAGGAGAGTTGGTGGGCATCCTATGGGAGTAATGAGACTGAGACAATAGGGACCATGACATCTGTCATCCCCTTCTTCAAGACCATGAGAGATAGCACCTAAATGGACAAATAGGTATATGACTGTTTCTGTTTGTATTTTTTTTAAATTATGGATGCTTGTTTTGGTAGCTGCAGTCTTGACAGGAGGGCAAAATAGGCAGGAGGAACTAGTTAATGCTCCCTTCTGTTTGTGTTTTTAAAAATCCTGTTAAAGAATACATTTGATGGACTTCTAATTTCTCCTAAACACCTGTGGCTTACCTTGTTCCTTTGTTTGTGGCAGATGTGAGAGCCACACAAGAGAGTGACCCTTTCCCCTCCATCTTCTAGCAGAGGGCTGGAATCTCAACTCCTCAGGTCATTGTTAGAAAGTTTTACTCTCCGATTAGTGGTATAAGCATAAGCCATTTTATAATTATACTGTCATATTTGTGCCTGGCGTGGTAGACACTTAATCAATGTTAGTTGAGTGACTGGGACTAAATTTTTTTTTATAGATTGAAACCTAACAGTAATTAAGGGTTATACATATTGGCAAAGGTCTATACAATGGGTATTTTTTGTTTACTTGGTTCTTCCTGTGTGGAAAATTAGGCAAACTCTTTTGAGTTCTTAGGAATCTCAACTTTTTAAACCAGGTTTTTCCCTTCATTCCACATTCTACATCCCACCTTCATTCCAATCCTCAATAAAGATACTATTGATCTTTATGTTATACTATCTATTAGTCCAGTCCGGGATTTTTAAAAATTGGAGTAAAGACCTCTTTTCAAATCTTGTCTTTGCTATTTACGAACTGGATGATAATGGGTAAGTCATTTAACCTTCTGGGATTCTGTTTCTTCATCTGTAAAATGGAAATATTTCCAGTGCCTATTCCACAGGGTTGTGAAAACTAAAATAGCTAATATATACCGAGTCATAAAAATATTAGTTATTATTATTGATAAAAATTTTTAACAAACTCTTACTTTCAATCTTAGAAATAATACTATGTATGTATTGGCTCTAAGGTCACACAGCAAGAATATATCTGAGGTTAAATTTGAATCTAGAACCTTCCATCTCTAGACACAGCTCTCAATTCACTGAGTCACCTCATTGTCCCAAAATATTAGTTATTATTAATGTTTTTGATGGTCTTCAATCCAATCTAAGGAACAAAGTTTTCCAAAGAGATACACGTATCTGTCCCCAATGGTTCCCAGTTTAGTTAAGGTTCTGAGATATGAAACAGAATACATATATATATATGTAAATATATATATAATGTATGTGTGTATATGTGTGTGTGTGTGTGTGTGTGTGTTTCTCATCTGATGAGTGCACGCCTATATTTCAAGTTGGACTCATGCATAAAGTCAAAGAGCCAAGACCTAGGTGGCATTGCTAGTCCCTAACCCAATCCTATTTCTAATAATAAAAACCAGGTTCTAGAAAGTCCCATGCTCACACTGGTAGTAATGGAGTATGCCCCAAACCAGAGGGACTTTTGGGGGAGAACAAAGCTTGCTATGGTTTTAAGAGACTGGGCAACTTTTTGCCCCCAGCTTTGCCTCTCTCTGAGTGGCCATATATGTTTTGTTAGTCTAATGGATGCGGTTGGTATGGATTTGTAGAATCAGAATAATTCTGAGCCCCCACCTCATGAGGAAAATTTTAACTCTACCCCTGACTTTGTTATGTATTTTAAAAGAACCTTAGTTATATGAAGATAGTAAAATGGCATCTGCTACACAAGCCATCAGACAATCATGAATATAGAGTGGAGTAGAGTCAATCAAAGAAATTAAACCAGAAATACATTTAAACTACTAAATGACTATTCCCACAATTTCTTCTATATATGGGTTGCCTACAATAAATCCATGGTCTATATTAAGAGAAGTTTATCTTCCACTATATTTTGCACTTGGTAGACATCATTTGGGTTATTTTTTTTAAACCCTTACCTTCCATCTTAGAATAAATATTATGTATTGGTTCCAAGGCAGAAGAATTGTATGGGTTAGGCAATGGGGGTTAAGTGACTTGCCCAGAGTCATACAGGCAGGAAGTGTCTGAGGACAGATTTGAAATCAAGTCCTCCTGGCTCTAGGCCTGGCTCTCAATATACTGAGCCACCTAGCTGCCCCCTGGATTATTGTTTCATTCTGGACTGTTGCTATTCAGTCATTTTCAGTTATGTCTGATCCTTTGTGATCCTATTTGAGGTTTTCTTGGCAAAGATTCTGGAGTGGTTTGCCATTTCCTTCTCTAGCTCATTTTATAGGTGAGGAACTGAGGCAAATAGGGTGATTTGCTGAGGGTCACACAGACAGTAAGTGTCTGAGGCTAGATTTGGACTTAATCAGTTCTGGAGAATACAGTTTAATAAAGATGTTGATAAACTGAAGAACATCCAGAAAAGGGCAACGAGGAGAGTGAAGATCTTTTGGTGTATTTTACTTTAGGAGTGATTGAAGAAACTGGAGATGTTTAGTCTGGAGAAAAGAAGCCTTGGGTGAGACATTATAGCATTCAAGTATTTGAAAAGCTGTCACGTGGAATAGGAATTAGATATATTCTGTTTGGCCCCAGAGGACAGAATGAAAAGCAATGAATGGAAATCGCAAAGTATCCAAATTATCATGTCAGGCAAACTTTTTAATAATTCAAGCTACCCAAAGTCAACAAATGAACAAAGATGTATTAAGTCATCTACTATGCACCAGCCATTGTACTAAGTGCAAAAGATGCAAAGAAAGGCAAAAAAAAGTCCTTGCTCTCACAGTCTAATGGGGACTAAACATGTAAACTACTATATATAATTCAGTTCACAATCCTTCTTTTTTAACTTTTGACCCCAAGTCCAGCTGTATTTTCTTTTTAATTTTTGCTTAAAAACTTTTGTTTTCAATTACACAAAGAATCAATTGTTGACAATTGTTTTCTGACATTTTATGATTCAGTTTCTGTCCCTACCCCAGGAGGTAAATAGTATGATAAAGATTATATCAGTGCTTTCAAGCAATACACATTTCCATATTGTTCATGCCATACCAGAAGACACATATCACATATATAATAAAAAAAAACATGAAGGAAATAAAGTGGAAGATGGCATGCTTTGATCTGCAGTTAGACTCCAACAGTTTCTTCTTTGCCAGCTATATCTTCTGTAGGAAAAACACATATATAAAACATAGATTTATTTTCCAGCTATATTGCCTGTATCTGATATATATATACCATTGGATCAATATAGGGCTAGTTTTCAGATATGACATATTAGGACATCTAGGTGGCTCAGTGGATAGAAAGCCACACTTATAGACAGGAGGTCCTTGGTTCAAATATGGACTCAGGTATTTCCTAGCTGTGTGATCCTGGGCAAGTTATTTAATCCCAGTACCTACCCCTTTTTGCTCTTCTGCCTTGGAGTTAATACTTACTATCTATTCTAAGACTGAAGGTAAGGCTTAAAAAAAAATAATGACAAGACATATCAATAGATTGAGATATACAATTGTGAGATAACCTCTTGCATCAATTTTTGGATCTGACTGGGTTTCTGGTCAGCATAACCTAAGTCCTTGGTTAAGGGTCTCTAAGTAGCAGAGGTGGCCCAGTTTCCCAGCCATATAAGGCTAGGGTCAAACAAAGCAATAACGTTTTCGTTCATTTCTCACCATTGAATAAAATTTTCTCACAAATCAGAAATTGGATGAGATCCATAATTGAACAGAAACTAAGCTAGCTCCAGAATTGACTCATAAGATGAAGTCAATGGGGTTCACTCAATTCTCACAATTAACCACTTGCTGTTCTAATCCCCTCAACTTCCCCAATTTTTATTGATCTTTTATTTTTTGACATGACCATAACTTCCCCTAATATCCCTTTCCCACTCCTTCCCAGAGAATCATCCATTTAACAAATAATATTTTTAAAGACAAAAGAGGAAAAAAGAAGAGGGAAAAAATCATAACTGATTGATGCATCAAAAAAAGTCTGAAAATATATGGATTATGCAATACTCATGGATCTTTTACCTTTGCCAAGGGACAGGTAGAGTCTTCTCATATCTCTTCTTTTGAGTCATGCTAGTTCTTTATAATTTTGTGAAATTCACTTATGTGTGTGTGGCTGTTCATTCATTTACATTATTGTAGTCATTGTGTATACTGTTTTCTCACAATTGCACTCATTAATTCTTACAGTCTTAGTAATATTCCATTACATTCCTAGTCCACAATTGTTCAGCTATTTCCCAATCAATGGGTATCTACATGTTTTAAACTCTTTGCTATTACAAAAAGTGATGCTATAACAAAACTATGGTTAATAGGGGAACCTTTCCTCTTATCAGTGGTCTCCTTGGGGTAGTAATTCCTAGTAATGGAATCTCTGGGTCAGTATGTGTGTATTTTAGTCACTTAAGTTGCACAATTCCAAATTCCTTTCCATAATGGTTGTACCATTTCACAGCTTCATCAACAATGCACCAGCGTTTTTATCTTCTCACCATCCCTCCAACTCTGAGTTCCCATCTTTTGTCATCTTTGCCAATTTGTATGAAGTGAGGTTAATCCTTAGGGCTGTTTTGATCCAACTGCACTTTCTGAATGAAAAAAGAAACTGAACGAGGTAGAAAACAAAGGAGTTTCCCAGCTCTGGAAGTCTCAGTTCTAACAAGAGGTGTCAAGAGAGTGACCTTCGTAGGAAGAGCCCTTAGTGAAGCTGGAATGGGCTCTTTCTCCTTCCCCAGCGTCCTTGCCCTAACCACACAAGCCTGAACAAGCTTCCAGCCGCAGCTGTCGCTAGGGTGCGCCTCTCCAGCGAAGCTGTCGCCCCTAGATAGCTCCCCACCCAAATACCTTTAGCCCAAAAAGCGCCCTCGCATTACGCTGCTCCGACAGCTGCGAATTCTGGGGCTTGTGGGCATCCTCCCCACAATTCCTGCAGGAACAACCTGGCAAACTCTGAGGCTTAAAACTACATCTCCCATGGTGCATCGAGCTACAAAAGCGTCGCTTGGTTGGAAGGAGGGAAGGCGTCGCGGTTTCCAAGTGCCGCGCTGTCTTAGTAACCAGCGGGCCGTGATTCCCTAAAGCCGGGGACGCCTGCGCCGAAGTACCTCCTCCCTCCATTCCCCCTTCCCGGAGATCCTAGCTGGAGAAATAACGTCCCTCCCTCGTTGTCCTAGTGATTAAGCAGACCCCGCCACCCCCACCCGGGAGCGTGCGGCGAGGAGGGAGGAAGGAGAGTGGGAGGGAGCAGGGTCTTCCTGTCTTCTAGCACAAGGACTTGGGCACTGCCTTCTCCACAGGGGGCAGGGGAACCCAGAGCTGGGCAGCTGCAAGTACGGGCAGAAACGGAAGGAGAGGGAGGGAGGCTGGTTAACTCTGAATGAGGGGCAGAAGCCCAGCCCCCACCGTGAGGGAATGAGTATTGGACAGGGGTAGGTTCACTGACCCACGCGCGGTGCCCGCCACATTTGCTGCACTCCGCGGAAGGGGGGTTTGGAGGGAACGAGGGTCTCTACGTGACAGGCAGGAGAGGAGTGCACGGAGTTACGACGTGCACAGGGATAAAGGTCCAAGAGAGGCACCAGGGTCCAGGTTGTAAACGTATTTAGGGGACCCTCCCCCCAACTGAATCAAAGCCAGCCAGTGTGCCTCTTACCTCGCACCCCGCGTTATAGCTTTGGCTTATATTATACCTTTCGAAAAGGCTTATTAATCTCTACTTCATTTTTGTTCAGTTTTTTTCCCCCAGAACCAGGAGTAATCTGTGTCAATGTCTCTGTTTCTTTATCTCTCCTCCCTCCCTCCTTATTTCCCCCCCTACACACACACACACACACACACACACACACACACACACACACACACACACACTCACACACACATTCACACACTACAGAACCGCTCTTGTTCCTTTTTCCTCAAATTCAGAATCTCATATGACGCTTTTGATTTAAATTCAGGAGGCTGGCTAGTGCATTGATGCTGGAGCACTTTAATGTTTTGTTTTTTTTTTCCCTTACAGATCTAGGGAGAAAAGAATGTGAATTAAAAAAAAAAAAAAACTCTCCTCAAAGGGTTTAAACAAACAGATACATATTATTTTCGTTCAAAAATGACCATTCGACTTGTCTTGGTTTTAGGGTCATTTTTCATTGAAAGAGAACGATGTGTTCTAAATCATTACCAGCTAGCCCTACAGCCCCTAACCAGGGTGATTTGCTAGATATTTTATAACAGTGGGGAGTGGGGAGGAGCTGCAAGCTAGGGTTAGTTTGGGAATCATTTGGCTAGATTGGGTGACTTTTTGTATGTATGTGTGTGAAATCTAGTCATTTTATTTAATTTGATTTTTCTCTCGTTCACTTATCCTTAATATAGATGGACAATTTCGAAAGGAAGGACAGTGATGGAAAAGCTTGCAAGAGTTCCCGGTAAAAATTCAGGTTGTCACCGGATAAATCCTGAAGATTGCTGCAGAATCCCAGCCCCCTGCAACTTAAACATATAGACCGGTTCCTATCCTTACCGTTTGAATATTAGGTCTCTATTTTAAAAAGGTGTTTTTGGGGAAGGGGAGAGAGCCCCCAGACGCTCTTTCGGTGCTAATTAAGAGAAGGGGCAGCAGCCAAAGAGACCTTCTTGCAGGTGGTGGCGGCACCTGGAAGTTGCTTTTGTCTTTGGAGCAATATCCGTCCAAGCCCAGAGAGTGTTTCCATTTTATTCATCTCTCCCAAAGTGTCTGAGTTGCAAACCCGCGGAGCGGCAGCGGCAGCAGCAGCAGCAGCAGCTGTTCATCTCTAGCGGCGGCAGCAGCAGCAGCATCAGATTATGGTGGCAGCGGGCACACGGGGTTGTGGATGCGTTTTCTCCTGGAAATCAAAATCTCCAAGTGCCAATTGAAGACTCTCAGCCCTGCCGCAGCCCAGAACCCATCCAAGGGAGAGCCTTAGGCAGGGTGGGGGTGGGAGGGAGGGAGAGGGCCAAACCGACTGAGTGTGTGTGTGTCTGTGTCTGTGTCTCTGTGTGTGTGAGAGTGTGTGTGTGTGTCTGTGAGTGGGGTTGCGTTATCATGGCGGATCGGACAGCTCCTAGATGCCAGCTTCGGCTGGAGTGGGTTTACGGTTACAGGGGTCACCAGTGCCGCAACAACCTGTACTATACGGCGGGCAAGGAGGTGGTCTACTTCGTGGCTGGAGTCGGGGTGGTGTACAACACCCGGGAGCATAACCAGAAATTCTTCTTGGGGCACAACGACGACATTATCAGGTAAGAGGAGTAGGCTGGGGTTGGAAGCTGGAAAAGGGACAGGGCAAGATGAATCAGCCGGTCTTTTCTCACGGTCAGGTCTGGAAGTCATGAAAAGCAATCCTTTTGGTACAACCCGGCACAACAGAAAACAATATTTCAAGGCCGAATGTTTCGGGGGGAGGGTGGTGATGTGGGGGACAGTGTGCGCTGATTCCTTTCATTCTCTTAAGGGATGTCAAGTCCCTAAGGAGTTAGTGTCTTGATATTTGTTGTTGTTTTTCATTCTTGCTACAAGTGGAGAGATCCGTAGGTAACTTTTAAACACTTCCTCTTTTTCCTTTATTGGTTAAACATAGGACATGCTAATAGTATCAAAAGCTTGAACTACCCCTGTTACCTTTTGGGTGTCACTGAGAAAATTGCCAGAGTGGCAATTTAAAGGGAATTAATTTTGGCAGAGAGAATTTGGAATCTTTTTTTTTCACAACACTCTAAATCTGAGGGATTTCTTCAGGGAGGTGGTGTTTTTTTTTTTTTTTTTTTAATACTATACTACAATATTTTACTTGGCAATGTTTGAATTCCTTATAGTATGGTAAGACTCTTAAGAGGATCCTTCCACATTTTCATTAAGGTTATTAAATGCTGGCAGCTGCTGGGCCACACCACATCCTACCTGCCAGACCCTAAAACAAGCAACATCTGGTAGCTGATGATACTAGACTGTTAGCAGAGCAAAACTGGAAGACAGACCAGTTTAGTGACTGATAGCAGTAAGCTGTGGAGAGAATTAATCTGGTTCTTCTAATTCATTTCTCTGTGGTAACCAAAACAAATGTTTTCTTTTAACTTCATAGCTCCTTTGGTGACCAAGCAAGGTGTGGCCCAGATAGATGGCTTTCAAAGGGAATCTCTCTTAGCCTTTGACAGCTAAGGAAGGTTTTCCAGATATGGGAGTGGCCTCCAATAAGGGAAATCTGACCATGAAATAAAACTAAGAGATATGGTATTTGACTATTTGTACTTCTCAAATGGGCACATTAAAAAAAAAACTTATTTACTTTGTACACATTTTAAAAATACATATTATCTTGCCACAGAGATCCTTCATAGACATTTAATTGCAGCAGGGAAATGGTTAAGTAGTGTAAAAAGTTAGTCATAATTTGGGCTCAGAGCATATTTCCTATTGAGATGAATAGTATTGGACCGGGCTTCTTTTCCTGCCCATATTTCAGTATGTCTGGTGCTATGATGAGACAGTAAATGCTGGGGTTATTCATAGTATGTATGGAGACTAAAAGAGTTAGAAAATTAATGATATGAAATATAAAATATGCTAAAGTCTTGATTTTTTAAAGTTTGGGTTTTTATTACTTAGAACTTTCACCTTTTGAGAGAAATGATACATGAAACTTCATTCATATTGTATATGACAGACCAAGTCTTATACTACAACCTGTTAATAGAAGGGGTGCTGATCTGAACATTTGCAGTAAGTTCTTTTCCTGAGATTTTGCTTCCCTTACTGCATTGCTTATTATTAAAGTCACACATATGAACCACTAAAATAACTGATAGGATGTTTAAAAAAATTTTAAAGGCATTATGTATTTGTTGAATACCTTAAGGCATTATTTCCATTACAGTATCTTAAAAGATGTGGTTATTTGGAGATGCAGAGGGTGGCAACTATATTAGTAAGTCCCTGATGTTAAATTTTAAACATTACAATTAATTGAACAAGTGTGAGAAATTGAACCCATAAATCAAGAGCTTTTGAATGTTGAAAAAACCCACAAAAATGCAATTTTCTAACAATGAGATGGGGTGAGGGTGGAGTTGCAGTAAACCATTGTAGTGACAAGTTAATTTGGACCGTTGGATATGCAACAATATAGGGTTCATTGGGGTTCATAGAAATCTATCAACCCTAAATAGTCCCATTTGAAAAAAAGGGGGAAATAATTTCTACCTCATCATTATTTGTGGAAATACTATGTTTGATAAAAAAGAAAAAAGGATAATTCATCTCCTGACTTCTAATACTGGTTTCCTTAAGAGTGCATATATTCAGAGACAGCACTTTATTGTTAAATTCTCTAAAATATTTGACTGGGTCTAAGTAAATTCAGTAGGGTAGGTTTCTGTACTCTGCTTTTAAACTCTTCTTTCATAGGAATAAAAAAAAATAAAAATAACTGAACACAAATAAGATATATCTTAACCTGGATTTCTCCCTTAATATCAGCATACTTTTATGCTGTTATTTCATTTTTATGTTCACGTATTTATTATTGATAATAGTGGTACATTCCTTTTTTGATCTTTTGTATTTTGATCTCTAATGTGCAATTCCCATTTAATTTCAGAAACAAGATAGGTAGATTATTAAAATCTATACTGTGAATTGCTGACAGTTTATATACTAGAGACATGCATGTATATACTAGGAGAAATACTTATATTTTAAAATTAATTTCTGAATCATGCAAATATAATTTTTCCATAATATGTTTAAAATTATTCAGTAAATAGGGATATTTTCAGGCTTTTCACCAGTCATTTAGATTTTTGGTACCTTAAATATTGACATTGTTTGACTATCTTGATTCAATAAAATATATTAAGATACTATCATCCTATCTCATATTTTGATTTTGTATTATTTTGAAAGTAGAAACATTTCACACATTATAGATACTATTGCTTTATTATCGTTTCACTTTCTTCAGGATATTAGCTATAAAGCCAGTCTAATAAACATTGATAACATTCCATTTCAAGAAATCAAGCCATCTCTGGAAAGCAAGATGATGCTTAGTAATAATGCAGGATTTGGTAGAACAAATTATAGTCCCTTGGCAAAATAAGTCCTTCTGCAATGATAGGCTATAAGTTTAAGATGCTTTTTTAAAAGTTAGTATACTAGGAATAATGAGATTTATTGGACTTGGAGACTTAGTTTTCTTTCTTTTTAACACACATTGACCACATATTAGATGATGATGCCACATTTGAGCTGTCTTAATAAAGCTATGTAGAAGAAACTAAATAAAATAAGTTGAGGTATTTTTTAAGTAAATGCTGTGAATGAGAGTTCTTGAAGGCAATTAACCAATCAATTAACACTTATTTTATATCTACTGTGTTCTACTTGCAAATACAAAAGATGAAATAATCCTCATTCTCAAGGACCTGATGTTACATTGGAGAAATAACATATAAATACATAGAGAATAAATACAAGGTAATTAAATACAGGATAGTTAGGGCTGAAGAGCACTAATGATTGAGGTCCGGAAAAGTTTCAAGTAGAAGGTGATACTTTAACTGTGTCAGTAGAGAGATGGAGACAGATGGAAGAAATGAAAAGACTTGGCAACTAATTGAATATATGGGATGAGAGACAGTAAGAATAGAAGATATCATCAGGATTGCAAACGTTGGTGGTTGATAGGATGGTGTTGCCCTTGACAGGAATAAGGAAGTTTCAAGGAGGTGTGGGTTCATAAAAAAGGACCAACTTTGAAAGACTTAAAAAGTTCTGATCAGGGACCCACCATGACTTCAGAGTACCGATGGTGAAGGATGCTATATATCTCCTAACAGAGAGGTGATGGAGTCAATATGCAGAATGAGACACATTTTTGGACATGAGCAATGTGGAAATTTGTTGTTTGACTCTGCTATATGCCAGTGATGGCAAACCTATGGCACGCAAAGCACTCTATGTGGGCACTCGGCCACCCTCCTTCCCCCAGAGTTCATTAGTAGAAAGGCAGAGGGGCTCGGAGCTGCTCCCCTGCCTCTCTCCACCGTGCCTGAGGACATTTTTTTTTTCTGCATCCCCCACCCTCTCTGCCTAGCAGCCCAATGGGAGCACACAGAGGGCAAGGTAGGTGGCTCACAGGCAGCTGAACTAGAGGGAAGCAGAGTGCTGGGGCCACTCCCCTCCCCCTCCCTACATTTACTGAGGACATTTCCCACTTCAGCCACCCCTCAGCCCAGCAGCCCAACCAGAGCATTCCATGGGAGGAGGGGCACAGCATGCTGTCTGGGGGAGTGGCAGGCACTGCATTTGGTCTGAGGGGGTAGGATAGGGGAGGGGCCTGGCCCTCTATTTCTAAAAGGTTCACCATCACTGCTACAGGCTCTACAAGGGTTTTTCTTTTTCTTTTAAGTGGGGGTGGGGAGATGGGAAGGAAAGCTAATAAACTGAAAAAACTTAAGAAGAAAAAGGATGATGTAAAGTTTTTTGAGATGCATATCACAAGTCATCCAAGCCTGCTCATCCTGTGCAATTAATGCTTCCTCCCCAAAACTTAAAAGGAAGGCAGGCTCTTACTCATTGCTCATTGCCCCGGAACACAGACCCCACCCGATGGATGGCACTTGTCACAGCAACAAAGGGATTCGAGGAACAGGGTGTGCTAGCAGAGGGGAATTTTCCTAATGGAAAATATATATATGGTTGCTGCTCTCAGTGTTTGAGAGTTATTTTATAACTGCCCTGAAGGGCCATCTCCTAGTTTAGAAGGGGGAGACATTGGAAGCTGGTGCTACAAGGGGAAGAGGCAAAGGGGGAAGAGTGTTGAAGGATTTAAACAGGGTTGGTTGTGTTTGCTACAAGTTCCCTGGCTATCACAAGGAGGGCAGGATGAAGTTTACACATCTTCCGCCCTCCATAAGGTTTCTTACGTCCTCCTTGAGGCTTCCCTACTTTGGAGATCAGTGCCCATAGAATAATGTACTTACTCTTCAGATTATACTCACTCTTAAAAATTTGTCCCCGTTGACCTTTTCAGCCTTACGTGAACTTTCTGCGGATATAGTCCATTTATTTTCTAAATATTTTCTTCCCTCCTTTCCTTTAATTTTCTTCTTTATTTCTTCATTTTTCTTCCATCCATCCTTTCTTCCTTTCTTTTTATTTTTTATTCTCTCCTTTTTCTTTTTGAGTCTAGGTCTCTATCTCCGTTTGGGCTGGAAGCAAAACAGCCCCCATGGGTCTATTCCCAAAGCTTCCTATTTTCTTATCTTAACATATTCTCTCAGACTAAAATGACCTCTTAATTTTTTCTTCTTATTTAAATTTTTCTTATCCTTTAAGACCAAGACTTCTCACCTCTTCCATGAAGCTTTCCATGGCCACATTAGTTGTAATTGAATTCATACAGTTTGAATAACCTTTTAATTTACTTGATCCTTATTCTTTGCTTTGTACTATTAATTATTTAGAAATCTATTTGTTATGTCTACAAATAGATTATAAACTATAGGTGAGACCAAGGACCCATGATCTTGTTGCTAGTAGGAGTTCAACAGATAATAATTTATTGAACTATTTTAAAATAGTCATTTCTTTGTTTCTTACAACATGACTTCTAGAACTTGACTTTTAAATGTTTTCAGGTTCAAGTTTATTTTAGGAATATTATCAGTTTTGAAACTTTGGGAACTGAGTCTAATAATGAATGCTTATATTCCCTTTTACTGGAGAGATAGAGCAGTTGAGTTCTGGAGTTCTAAGCTATAGCAGGGTTAAAACTAATAGGATGTCTTCATTGTCAAAGCACCAATAGAGTAAGCCCTGAGGAGTGGAGGGCTACCAGGTTGCCTAACTGGTCAAGGCTAGAAAAATGAAACCAGTTACAACTTCTTTGCCAATTAGTATTGGGAATAGACCCATGGGGGGCTGTTTTGCTTCCAACTCACAAGGAGATAGGGAGACATAGTCTCAAAAAGAAAAAGAAGAGAATGAAAAATAAAAAGAAAGGAAGGAAGGATGGAAGAAAAATGAAGAAATAAAGAAAGAAGAAAATGGAAGGAAGGGAGGGAAGAAATTATTGGTAATGTTTAAGTAAAAAAACAAATCCATATTTGCCTTTAGCCAGACTACACAATCATGACTGTTGGTCCCACCACTGTACCTATTTGATTTGGAGAGACAGACAGCAATGCTTTGGCAAGTAAACTCAATTAATACTGACACTATAACCTAATGTGGTTAAATTATGAATTCCTTAATGAACTGATAAGTCTAAATATTGGGGCCACTAATGTGACCATTTCACTGGATCCTGCTGATCTGTTTACATGGATATGAAACAACTGATTGCAAAGGAAATTAGGGTGTGCCAGCAAATAGTAATTACTTTGTAGATATGACCACAGATTATAGTCTATATAGTTAGGCAGTTATAATTTCATTATTGCTACACTTTTGTTAATCATTCCTTTATGATTATCTTCTTTTATTACTTACCATCCACTCACTTTCAGATAACCAGATTTGTGACACCATAATTATAGATCCACAGAACCAGAGAAAGTATGAGGGAGGGAAAGCGAGAGAGGCCAGAATTCTTATTCAGATTATTAACACCCTATTGACTGCAGCTTGAAGAATATGATACTAAACTATGATATAAAAAGCATGTCATGCTGTTTACTACAATAAGTTCCAAATGGTTAAGGGGCCTAAATATAAAAAGTCACCTCATAAAAAATTGGAGGAAAATTGAGGTGTCTTTTTCAACTATGTCTAGTAAAAGAATTCTTAGCCGAACAAAAAATTGAGATTACAAAAGCTATAAGAGACAGCTTTGATTACATGATGTTGAAAAACTTTTGCAGGAAAAAAATCAATGCAGCTAGGTTAAGATGGGAAATTGCCAATTGGGCAAAAAATCTTGGTAGCACTTACCTTTGATAAAAGTATGATATCTATGATATATAAGGAATTTACTCACATATATGGAAAGTCATATAGATTAAGGGCCAAAAGAAACCTCTAAGGTCCTCATTTACAAATGAGGAAATTAAGGCTTACAGAGATTAAATAACTTCCCCAAGTCACATAGGCAGTGAGAAGTAGTGAGATTCAAACCCAAATCTTTGAATTCTAAATAAACTGTTCTTTCTGTTGCATTATGCATTAGAATGCAAGCTCCTTAAATGAAGGACTTACTTTCCCTTTAGTTTTGTATACTTATAGATTTTACTAATTATTTAAGGAGCCAAGGAAGATAAGTATATGCTGTTGGTGGAGCTGTGAATTGGTCCAACCATTTTGGAAAACAACGTGGAGTTCTCTAACCAAAAAAAAAGTTATTATAATGCAGTCTTTTTGTCCCATAGATTCTACTGTTATGCATATAGTCCAAAGAGGTCAAAGACAGAAATAAAGATTTCATATATGGCAAAATATTTATAGCAACTTTTTTTCTGTGGTAGCACAGAACTGAAAACAAAGTAGATGCCTACTGATGGGGCTAATTAATGCACATAAATGTAATGGAATCTTGGGATTTGAGAATTAAAAGTTTCATTAGCATCCATCTAGCCTAATCCAAAGGGAATGCTCACACATGAAACAACTGATTGTCCAGCCTCTTATTGAAGAACACCAAGCAGGAAGAACCCACCACTTCTTGGAGAAACCCATTCTGCTTTGAGACAATTTGAAATATTGGGAAGTTTTCCTTCTGCCTAAATTTGTTTCTTTGCAGCTTCTGTTAATAGATCCTGGTTCTGCCTTCTGGGGTCAAACAGAACAAATCTAATCCCACCTCTACATAATAGTCCTTTTATTATTTGAAGAAAGTTTCCCAAGGACTTCCTTAGTCTTCTTTTCTCTAGCCTAAATATTCCTTGTTTCATCAATTAATCCTCCTGCCTTAGACTCAAGGTTCTTTACCGTCCTGGTTGCTCTCTTCTGGAAACTCTTTAGCTTATCACTCTCTTTCTTAAACTAGTCTCAGAACTGCACATGATCATGATATAAGACAATGAATATGAAGAATTCAGAGAAACATGGGAAGATTTATATGAACTATATAAATGGAGATTTTGAACCTTGGACTGTATCCCCCATAAGCCCCTTAGTATTTCCCAAAATTCCCTTAAATCTCTCTTGCACCTCCATGTTTGTATGGTAACATTTGTATATAGTTTGCTGTAACTCCTCCTTTCTCTTTTGCTCTTGGGAGCAAGCTGGTTAGTAACCTTTTAGTTAGCCTCTTTTGTTGGTTTATTATTAATAAAATGTATAAATATAATATTTAGTATTTTGCATATTAATTTTAATCTCCACAGAACCAATGTAAAGTAAGCAGAACCAGGAAAATAATAAATATAACAGCTACAAAAATGTAAATGTTAAGTAAAAAAAAAGAAAAGAAATTGAACTATAGACCATGGACATAATGAGCAAACTTGACTCTACCAACAAGATGAGAAAATGTATCTCCTTCCTCTTCCTGAAGAGATGGGGGCCTGTAGGTATGGAATGTTAACATACTATCAGATATGGTAGATGAATCAATTATTTTTGCTTATGTGTTTGTTTTTATAGGAGAAAGCTGGATGGTTTAGAGAGGTATATTTAGAAACACATATGTAAAAGAGCAAAACTCACTAAAATATTTTAAAGTATCATATCAACTTCATGAATAATATTGTCAGATATTTCATTTAGCTAGTAGGTTAGTGAAGAATTCGTCTTGATTATACCTTCTCTAATCAATCAATCAGTCAGTCAATCAATATATATACTGAGTGCCTACTATGTGCCAGGCACAGTGCTAAACTCCTCCAAATAAAACTTGTGTCTGAAAGGTCTTCTTGGCCATTGCTAACTACTTTCTTCCACACCCATCTTCCTCTGTAAAAAAAAATCATGTCTAAATGCTTTGGACTGTAGAAACTATTAGGGTACTATATTTTTACATGGAGAAAAAGAAGGGAGTTGAGAAAGATGACCTCTCATTCCTATTTTAGTTTTCCTTTGCCTCTTGTTCTCTCACAGTGCAGATCAATGTCAATTGTCTAACAAGTTGAATAAGCACTCTTAGCAAGTAGATGTTCTTTGGAGGTTTAATACTGAATGGGTACTATAGGCATACCTTAGAGATATTGTGAGTTCTGCTCCAGACCATCACAGTAAAGCAAATATCACAATAAAGTGAGTCGCACAGTTTTTTTGGTTTCTCAGTGCATATAAAAGTTGTTTACAATATAGTATGCTTACATGATACTGTAGTCGATTAAATGTACAGTAGTGTCATGTCTAAAAAATGTACATACCTTAACTTAAAATATTTTATTGCTTAAAAAACTGCTAACCATCATCTGGGCTTTCAGTGAGGCATAATCTTTTTGCTGATGGAGGGTCTTGTCTTTATGTTGATGGCTGCTGAATGATCAGAGTGTTGATTGCTGAAAGTTGGGGTGGCTGTGGCAATTTCTTAAAATAAAACAACAATGAAGTTTTCCATATCAATTTGATTCTTCTTTTTATTTGAACACTTAGAGGCCAATGTAGAATTATTAATTGGCTTGATTTCAATATTGTTGTGTCTCAGAGAATAGAGAGGCACAAAGAGAGGGAGAGAGATGGAATGGCAGGGTTAGTGGAACAGTCAGAACCCACACAACATTTATTGATAAAGCTCACCATCTTAAATTGTCTCTATTGGTACCATTCCAAAACAGTTACAATAGTAATGTCAGAGATCACTGTTCACAGATCACAATATAACAGATACAATGATAATGAAAAAGTTTGAAATGTGAAAATTACCAAAATGTGACTCAGAAAAGATGTGTGTTGTTGGAAAAATAGTGCCAATAAAATTGCCCTGATCAAAAAAGAAAAAGGAAAAGGTCTTATTTATATAAAAATATTTATAGTTGCTCTTTCTGTGATGGCAAAGAATTGGAAATTAAAGGGATGACCATCAATTGGGGAATGACTCAACAAATTATGGTAAATGTTGGTGGTGGAATAATATTGTGTTATAAAAAATAATAAGCAGGATGACTTCAGAAAGAGCTAGAAAGACCTTCATGGGCTGGTGCAGAGTGAAATGAGCAAAACCAGGAAGACATTGTACACAATAATAGCAATACTGTGGAATAAGCAACCCTAATAGACTTAGCTTTTGTTGGCAATACAATGATCCAAGACAATTCTGAAGAACTTATGACAAAGGATACTATCTACCTCCAGAAAAAGAATTGTTGGAGTCAGAATGTAAATGAAAATGTATGCTTTTTTCAATTGTTATGTTTTAGGGTTTTGATTTTGTAAGATTACTCACAAAAAGGAATAATATGGAAATATGTTTTGCATGATAATATATGTAAAAACTAGATTAAATTGCCTGCCAGCATCAGGAGGGGAAAGGGAAGGGAGGAAAGTTTGATCATATTACTTGGGAAAACTTGTGTGGAAATTTGTTATTACATGTAATTGCTAAAAAAATAAAAATAAATATAAAAAGAATAGATCTATACAGGGTTGCCACAAACCTGAATTTGTGAAAAATAATATCTTTGAAGTACAATAAAATGAGGAATTCCAGTATGTGAGTACTATTATATATAAATAGGTTCCCCAAATAACTAAATTCTTTATCCTCTGATGAATTAATTGGACTTAAAAAACACAATATAAGATAGTTAGGAAGATTATGTATTTCCTTAACTTTCCACAGTAGTCTCTTGGGATAGCTAAGTGCCTCAGTGTACAAGGGCCCTGGGTCTGGAGTGAAGAAGACCTGAGTTCAAATTCAGCTTCATATACTTATGGGCTATGAGAAATGGGCACTTACTAGCTCCTACCCTCCAGGATTCTTGTGAGGATTATATAAGTGAAATGTTTAGCACAGTGGTTATCTATAGCAGGCTCTATATAAAGGCTTATTCTTTGCCTTTAGTTTCAGCATGCTCATACTCTGCAATATTATAGGATGGCAGTCATATCTCTCCTTATCAAATAATAAATTAGATGACATAGTCTACAACTGCTCCCTGCGTTGCCATTTTCATGTTAGCTTCTATTTGCTGGTGCTGTTGAAAACATTTTCTAGACATGTAAGAACTGATGCAGAGTTAAGTGAGCAGAACCAGGAGAACAGTATAGACAATTTCTATAATAAAGTATTGGAAACACCACCAAAAGGCCATCAATTTCCACTTAATGATCAATCAAATGATCTAGGAAAACAGATGATGAAACACTTTTCCCTTCTCTAAAAAGGCAGGAGTTTACAGATGTAGAATTTTGCATTTACTATTAGACTGTGACTTTCATAAAAAGGAGAGCTCCAAATTGGGAAGGGTGGGCTTTTAAGAAAATCTGAAGACAAAACAAAATCAATAGAATTTCAAAAATGAAGATAAAATCTTCCAGGTCTCCTTATGATTTCAATTAAACATATCCTAGAAAACCTTTATGTTTAAATGGGTCTGGTAGGAAGAAGAAAAGGCATTGTCTGATGGCTAGACTATAAATAGTCATCAGGAGGGAGAGAAAATAAGATGTAGATGAATGAAGGCTAAATAAGTCTATGTGAGCATTCATAATCTGGGGACTGTGAATTTTTAAATGCATATTTTGATTTCTATATTTCAATATGGTTGATTTAGTTTGTAATCTTATTATTTATTTCATGCATTTAAAAACAGGATCCTGAGATAGGATCCATGATGTCTCTTCTTGGACTGAACTTGAATTAAGAAAGAAGGAAGGAAGGGAACAAGTATTTATTAATCACCCACTGTTCATCAGTGTAAGAGCTACATACTTTACAAATATCATTTTGATCCTCTAAACAGCCCTGTGAGGTAGGTGCTATTAACTCCATTTTCTAGTACAAAGTTTTCATCAGACTACCAAAAGACCCACAACAGAAAGTTTAAGGGCCCATACTATATTGCTGTATTTAATATTATCTCAGTTCTGCTCTTTTCATTATTCATAATTTAATATAAAAAGCATTATGAGATAAAATGGATAATTTAAAATATGTTAAATTGCAAAGATTTTGTACAAATAATATGAAAGTAGTTGGGATTAGATGGAAAGTAGCAAGCTGAGGAAAAAATCTTAATATAGACAGTTTCTCAGATAGAGGCCTCATATCTAAAATGGAGAATCAAATATATAAGAGTATGAGCCATTCCTGATTAATAAATAGTTAAAAGATATTAACAGATGGTTTTTAGATGAATAAAATATATTATTTATGTAAACATGTAATGGCTTTATTATTGTTGTTTTTCAATGACTTAACTATTAAATGTTATTCATTTAAATTTCAAATATGGTAAATATTGTTAGAAAAAACCCATATAAGCAAAACTCTTTGGGGTCTGAAGTAATTTTTAAGAGTAGGAAGGAGACCAAAAAACTTTGAGAGCTACTGGTCTGGGCTGTTTCTTTTCTTTCTTTTTTTTTTTTTTCCTATTTTTTTAAAACCCTTACCTTCCGTCTTGGAATCAATACTCTATATTGGTTCCAAGGCAGAAGCGTGATAAGGGCTAGGCAATGAGGATCAAGTGACTTGCCCAGGGTCACACTGCTAGGAAGTGTCTGAGGCCTGATTTCAACCTAGGACCTCCCATCTCTAGACCTGGTTCTCAACCCTCTGAGCCACCCAGCTGCCCCTGGGATGTTTCTGACATTCTTTCCAACTCAGATGATTTTAGACGTGGTAAATGTATAGGAATAGTGATATTGGTAAAAAGTGGTATTTTAATAAGGATTTTGCCATTCTTGAGCTGGACAACTAATAGTTCTAAAACTTCATTTCCCTATGATTATTGTGGTCTGAAAGTATTTCTCCCCCCCCCCGCCCCCAATTATATAATCCTCTAGATTACTTAGTTAGTGGTCACTTTTGAGAAGAAGAATTTATGCATTTAAAAGATTCATCTAAATCCTTTAATGATATCTTGGTACTTTTGGACCAAATTGCATACTTTAAATTCACTTAGATTCTTTCTCAAGCCTCCTTCAATTCCCAGATGAAACCAATCGATATGAATAAGAATCAAATTGGGAAAGAGGTTTCACCAGAACTCAGATTTAGGTTTTTGTAGGGGGAAAAGAATGTTGATCTGTAGATAAAAAAAAAAACAACAAGAAGAAAATGTGCTCTTAGCTGGCATTAAGGGACAGAATCCAGAATCTTTTCTTACTTCTTTTTAAATTGCTGTGGCCTGAGAAAGCAAAAAATTGCAGTAATTACTTCATCACTCTTGAATCAGATTTGGCTTCTCTTTATCATTTTTTCCTTATCTATCTCTTCCTATTCTTCCATTATTCTTTCCTCTTTTTCTACTTATATGCATGTTTAAATAAAATGTGGAAAATATTAATATTTAAGAACTGTTTTTTTGTAGTGACATTTTTTCCATGATCTAGCTTTGAATGGGACATGTTGAACAATCTTAATGGCTGTAGATTTACTTTTTGCATTATAAAAAAATCTTGTTTTTTGACTTTTTAAATTTTGGAATTAAGTGTCCTAAGCCAGAAACCCTCAAAGAAAATTTCAGTCCTTTAAATTTTTTCCTTCATTTTCATAAAAAGGAAGTTTTAAAAAGTTTATCTTTTTTGCCTTTCTAGTTTTGACAGTTTAACTTTACCATCTTTAAATAGCATAGGATACTCCTTATTTCATAGGATTGTAGTCTAAAAGGTCTAGAGAACAAAAAAAAATCAAGAAGTCTAGTGAATAAGTATTTATCAAATTCTTACTACATGCCAGGCACTGTGCTAAGTGCTGGGAATCTAAATGTAGGCAGAAAGGAAAACATCCCCTGTTTACAGTCTACTTGAGGAAGACAACACATAAAAGAAAAACAAAAGCTTGAGGAAACAGAAAGGAGAGGAGAAGGTATCTTTTTAGGGGGCCTGAAAGCACAGAGAATTAGGAGTGGGGCCCAGAGAAACAGGATGATGTGGCTAACATGGACGCCTTCTGTAAAACAAAAATTTTGAGGGGGAACTAGCCAATCAGAGGAAGAGTCTGAAACAGTTAAGTATACATACAGAGTGAAAAGTTGAGGGGCCTGATGTGAACTTTCAGGATGAAGAGGCTGTTTGAGCTAGCATCTCATTTGTAAGGGTTTAACTTTTTTATTTCTTCTGAGACAGAAGTAACAACAGAAGTAGTGAGTGGGACCTTGGAATTGGGTGATAGTAGCTAGGAATGAATAGTATTTTGGATATTTGAAAATTCAAATCCTTAATTTGAATACACAGGGGGTTACCCATTCCTAGAAATGAGACTTTGGACATTTTCTTTTGACTCCTTTCTAATTTAGTTTGAGGTGTGTGGAAAATAGAAATATTGTAGTTTTCTTATTCTGTCTTTCTTATTCCCTCTTGACAGAAGTAATGTCAACTAGTAAACTGTCTTACTCTCTACCAAGGCTAAGCTCTACCTGCTCAAGTTATCTCATTCCATTCAGTCTCTTCCAACAGCTTGCTACTTTTGTCATCCCTACTCTGTCACTTATTTTCAATCTATCTCTATTTTCTGGCTCATTTCCTACTGCCTATAAACATTCTCATGTCTCCCCATCCTTAAAATACCCTCACTTGATCCTTCTATCCCTGATAACTGTCATCCTATTTCTCTTCTGCCCTCCTCAAAATTCTTCAAAAAGGCTATTTCACTTTCTCTCCTCTCTTCTTAACCCCTTACAGTCTAATTTCCAACCCTATCATTCTACCAAAATTGCTCTCTTCAAAGTTATCAGTGATCTCTTAGTTACTAAATTCGAAGACCTTTTCTCAGTCCTCATTCTCCTTGACCTCTCTTCCATACTGTGGATCACCCACTGCCCCTTGATACTCTTTTCACTATGCTTATTTGTAAATATTTGTTTGTCATCTCCCATTAGATTTTGAGCTCCTTGAGGGCAGGGACTGGCTTTCTACATATTTCATGGAAATAATTAATCAACATTTATTAAGCACTGTGCTAAGTACTGGGGATACAGTCACCAGGGCTCTCCTCCCAAACTGCATGTTATCTTGAATTTCTCACCCTCCCTCATTTCCAATATCCAATCTATTGTCCAGTCCTATCAATTTTACCAGCTTAAAATGGTTTGTTTTCACCCCTTCTCTCTTCTGACCCTGCTACTACCCTGGTTAATGTCTATGTATACATATGTGTGTCTGTGTGTGTGTGTGTGTGTGTGTGGCACACACACACACATATACATACACACATATCACAGTGTGAAAAGTTGAGGGGCCTGAAGTGAACTTTTACAATTAAGAGACTGCTTCATCTAGCACTTCCTATTTTTTTTCCTATTTTTCATTTCTTCTGAGGCAGTAGTAGCAACAGAAGTGAGTGAGACCTTTGGGTTGCGATATATCTATGTATGAGTGTGCATCCTATATCAGTTATAGGATAATAACTAGCATGGATGGATGGATCAAGGGAGGGATTTTGAGCACAGGGGAAATTTTTTTGTAAGCAATAGAGAGGCAGCCAGTAGACAGGGAGAGAATAAACATAAGTGGAAGAGTAGGGTTGATAGAGGACACACTCTATTAGAGAAAAAAGGATGGAATAAGATCCCTTGTGCATGTAGAGAGGTTCTCCTTGGCAAGGAGAAGGACTATCTCTTCATGTGAGAGTGGTGAAGGAGAATAGCAGAAGATATTAAAATGATGTGAGTGAGATGAGGAAGATGACATAAGAGGGAACTTTAGGGGAAAGACCTCAGTTTCATAACACTTCAAAGAGAATTTTTGACAATCTCTTTGTGGGTCAAAAAAATCCATAGTCAGTGGTAGAAATTAATGACTTGATAGTAAATGATTCATATCATTGCAACATAAAATTCATTGGAGCATGATCAAAATATAGTAAAGAATATAAGGGGGAAAAGTTTCATCAAGAAGGAAAATGATCCTTAAATATTGAACCTGCTATTAAAAAAATAAAATCCAGAGCACTGTGTTATCCAGAGAAAAGTCATCCTCTTTTGTGTTTCTATAGTACAAAGTATTCTTTTAGACATGAATCTACCTTTTTTTCATTCAGAGAGAATTCTGGGGTTGGGGGTGAGGTTGGCTTTTCACTCAGATGAGAATTTTGTGGCACATCTGGAACATTCATTTAGTCATTATATTCATCTTAAATAAAAAACTCATGTCCCAAGTGACAAGAAAATTATGGTCATGCAATAAATCTTCATTTATTTTATCCAGAGAAAATATCTTGAATCTTGATTTAAAATATCATAATAATTCTTTAATAAGAATTAGTGAAAATTGGGAGGCTGATAAACACTTTCTCTACAGAAAAAACTCTTTTGAATGCTTAATATTTATAGTCAGTATCATCTATCTCCTTACCCATGAAACATCAAAATGTGGTCATAAATATTTAAAATTTTTATAAAATATTCATTTCCAAGAGTGTTTCACAATAAAATCATATTTGGAATAGAGTCCTTTATATGGAGATGAATTGTTAAGGAAGATAATACTCTTTGCATAAATATAACTAGAATGACTTTGTTTCCATAGAACTACACACACCCTTTCCTTAGGCTATAGAAATATAACACATCAACAGGAAAGTCCATCTTTTTCTTTTGATATGGGCAAAGACTGACACATATAATGATGAAGGCTGCAAAATTTGTCTTTGACCATGCTTTTTCCATGCCTTCTGCCTTGCTTCCTTTGCATCTCTGTTTTAAGGAAATTTCCTATAAAGTATCATATTAAATAAGGATTATTTTGGTGGAGAATAAAGTTTAGTGTAAACATAATAAAATAAATTGCTGCTGCTTATACTTTTGGGCCCAGGATCCTGGGTGTTTCCTGTTTACTAAGAGTCTCTTCTTGGTTCTGGAGCTGTGCATATGTGGATGAAGTGCAGTCCTAGGGTAACCTGAACTTTAGAGAGAGGAATTAGACTCTTTTTCTCAAACAGGTTTTTTTAAGGTCTACTCTGGTGCCCTGGAGAAAATTACTAAAATTACTTAAAGATTACAGTTCAGGCATGTTTAGGATTTCCTCAAAGGGTATATGGTAAGGTACTCAACATGCAATATAGATCAGATATAAGATACCTATTTCCTTAACACAAAAGGAATGGTAGACACAAGAGGTTCACAAGTATGCACAGGTAAAAGACCTAAAAAGCAGCAGCAATAACCGATAGCTATGGCTATATTCTCATCAATTTCTGAAATATTTGGTCAACTGCTGAATAAACATTTTGCTTTTGACTTGGCTCTGTACTATAGTCTTCTATGGTCCAAGGTCTTTTGCAAGCTATGCCATGGTTTGAGCTTATCCTTTTGTTGGTGGTCATCATCTCCAAGAAGTGCTATGATAGTTGATTGGGCTCCTTTAAAAGTATAGCCATCTGCTACTAAGGACCCAGGAACTCTTGACTTCTTGAATTTACAGAAATCTTTCCAAACCTGGATGTGTTCATCAGGATTCCCTTTCGGTCTTCTGTATCAGGGAAGGAACACAAAATGGAAGAACCAGCCACAGCCTCTGCAATCCAATTTCAAGTTCATTCAAATCGTTGGATATTCTGACCGCCATGGTGTGATCAGTTAACCATTCCTGATGCAGTGGAGGAGGCATCTCTGCCCTCATAGAAAAGTCCAGGAAGAAAGAGCTTTATGCTACACAAAGTCTCAAGACAGGAATGAGGAGAATGAGGAAGGAAGTTTACTCTCCTTTTTAAAGCCTAATTAGTAGATTTTAAAGCCTAATTAGTTCTTCTTGGTGCAGGAGTCAATTCCCTTAATACAGAGATCCCTTGAAATCATAATGACACCATGTGAATCAAATGAGTACTTCCTTTGCTTTTGGAAATGGCATGTAATTTGATTCTTCTGTTGTTCTACTCATCACTTTTGTGATTTCCCATATCATAGCTCCTTTCCTTGGCTACTACTCTCCTCTATCTCTTTTCTCTTCCATTAGCTGAAGGTCAGTAACTGCCTTAGTTTTGTATTTTTTTATCCCAGATGTTTAGCACAGTCCATGGCTCATAATAAGTACTTAATGTTTTTACTCATTTTTTTATTCATTCATTCAAAGGGATTTAACATCCTGTTTTTACAATATTATAATATTTTTAACCCTTATTTTACATCTTAGAATCAATACTATGTATTGGTTCCAAGGCAGAAGAGTGGTAAGGACTGGGCAGTGTTACACAGCTAGGAAATGTCTGGGGTCAAATTTGAATCCAGGACCTCCTATTTCTAAGCCTGGCTCTCAATCCATTGAGCTATGTAGTTGCCCCTAGTATTACAGTCTTTTTGTAGATTATCAGAGGCAAGCACTAACAAGTTTAACTATGTTGGACAGGTTTCAGTTATGGTTTTGGTAACACATTAAAACTGATTTCTGAGGTCCAGCCAACCTAAATATGAAGAGACCACTTGTTTATGAGTGGAAATAAATACTTTTTAATTCATTAATTGATTAAAACAATCCTACAGTCTTGCTCTAAGTAAAACAGAAGGAAGTTATAGCCAAATGGAAGAGTAGTTCACAGGTTCTCCTTGGAAAAAACCTTGAAAAAGTTCTCCTTATTCTCCAAATAAAAGAGTTGGTGTGTTGTTGTTTTTTATTATGTGTCTAAAGGCAATGTAATCTGTATGTAAGCCATGTTCTCTTATCTTTTTCAAATTAGTGCTTACATCTTGGCCCAGGGTGATGATAACCAAGAAGAGAGAGAATAGAAAAGTAATTTCTGATGATTTGAACATACCCTCCTTACTAGGAGTCTTCATGAGCATGCTCTGGGGCAGGCAACTACAAGAGATGATAGAGGAAGATGTGAGAATTACATGATGGTAAAACAGAATTGACATTTTTTCTTCTCCTTCTTCTCCTTCTCCTTCTCCTTCTCCTCCTCCTCCTCCTTCTCCTTCTCCTTTTCCTTTTCCTTCTCCTTCTCCTTCTCCTTCTCCTTCTCCTTCTCCTTCTCCTCCTCCTTCTTCTCCTCCTCCTCCTTCTTCTTCTCCTCCTCCTTCTCCTTCTCTTCCTTCTCCTTCTCCTCCTACTTCTTCTCCTCCTCCTCCTTCTCCTTCTCCTCCTCCTTCTCCTCCTTCTTCTCTTCCTCCTCCTCCTTCTTTCATTGAGCTTCAGATTTCCATGACTTCCATGCAAGGGGTGGAAATTGTTAGGATTCCATGAGATTGACCAGAGTGCCTGTAATGGTGGCATTGGCTGCTATTGTTGGGGGAGTCAAATCTTTACCGGTTGATGACTGATATTGTCAGAGACCAGTACTGAAGAGGAGATCCAAATCCTGTGCAGAGATAAAGACTGGAGTACATAAAGGGAGAATCCTGAATCCTAAGACTGGGAACTAATGTATATTCCATTGAATAATGAACAAAGAGTAAGAAGAATGGTATCTTCCAACACTCTTCTCCTGACCTTTTCCATAGATATGAATATTGTGGGAATTTTTTTCCACCATCTTCAAAGACCTTGGAAGGCAAAATTGGAAAAGGTTTGGGAAATAGTGGGGCATGGGTAGCTTCATGTATAGGAACTTCATTTTTTTCTTCCTTTTTTTGCCATAATTTTTTTGCTTTGTGATGACTATATTTAATGTCTAAGTATGGTTAATGTAGGGAGTTCTGACCAGAGAGTAGATTCTGGATATGGAGGCTCTAAAGTTGCTAATAGACTATGGATTTTATATTTTGAATATTTTGAATAATATTCTACCTCCACTACTAGGTAATTCAGATCAGCCAGGATGGGTTTTTATTGCTTAGCCTTGTCTACGAAGCATAGATTTCCTAATCAGGGGATGGGAAGGGAACAGCTAAGTGTTTGCCAGCTGAGCATGTTCTAGTGGCTATGAGGAAAGGCTACAGCAGGGGCAGCAAGGTGGCTCAGTGGATAGAGAGTCAGGTTTGGAGATAGGAGGGGGTTCAAATCTGGACTCAGACATTTCCTAGCTGTGTGACCCTGGGCAAGTCACTTAACCCTAGTTGCCTAGACCTTATTGTTCTTCTGGAAAAGACAGAAGGTAAGAGTTTTTTTAAAAAGAGAAAAGAAAGAAAGGTTGCTGCATAGATATGCTAGAGGGGAGCTGAGATGGCTTCTGGGCAGTTTTATCAAAGAGCATGCCATCTGGTAAGCAACTCTGATATTAAACTCCTTTGCTGGATAATTAATAGCAGCAAAATATCATTCTGTAGGCTTAAGGAAAGCAAAACAGGAGCCTATTTGGATTGCTTATCCTGCAGAGTGCCCCAAGAATCACTGGTGTCACATTTAGCAGAAGTGGCATACAAAGTGTTACAGCGAGAAGCAGTATAATTTCAAGGGTTATTTAGTCATCTTGTTTTGCATTGATCATGGTAAGTGTATGTAAAAATACTACCATGAAAATAATTACTACCTGTTTACCAATGTCTGCCATAGAGCTAGAGAAATTCTAAAAGAATATAATGCTCCTTATCAACATGTACTTTGATATTTGATGTCCTCAGTGCAAAGGTAGAAATAAATGAGGATGATGAAAATATATGTTAGAAAACATGGTTTAGGAATAAAGAATTCTATAAACCAAAGTCTTTCTGACTCCTTTCCACTTATTACTTATATAACCATAACAGGTCACTTAAATACTCTGAGTCCTAGCTTACATCAATAATTAATTAATCAAAAAGCATTTATTAAACACTTAGATAAGACATTTATTCAGTTACTATCTGTCAGATTCTATGCTAAGTATTGAGAATACCAATACTAGCAAAAAGCAAGACAATTCTAATGGAGGAAGACAATAAAAAAAAAAAAAGGAGACTAAAAAGGCAGGGATCAGGGGGAGGGAACCAAATATGGAGGAGGCATGGCTGGCTAAGAAGCTTCCTCAAATGGAGGTTACCAGCAGAACTCCCCACCAGAGGCGCAAGCTTGAAGACAGCAACTGAATTGGGGGTCCAGAAGTCCAGGGAGTCCTGGGCTGAACCAGGTTTGGAGTAAGCATGGTTGACATGGGTTCTTCCTCAAATGGAAGTCTCAGGATGAATTCATGACCAGAATAGGCTGTAGAAGTGAAGGTGTTATCAGTTATTGATAGATAAAAAGAGTGTTTATTGATTGTTCCCTCTGTGCCAGGCACTCTGGGTGCTGAAGATACAAATAGAAGTTGGCAAGACACTGATGTCAAGGAGCTTACATTCATGTGGGAGAAGATAACCCATAAGGGGGAACTAGAAAGGCAGCGTGGTTTGGCTGTGAGGTGAGGTAGAGCCCTTGTTCTGAGCAAGCTAAGATGAAAGGTCATCTATCAAATCCCAGGGTCTGGATTCCAAGTTTATGATGGGTTGGAGGTAAGCATGATGGCTGGAGGGGACCTGGCCTTGTCAGAGGTGGTGGCCATGAAATGTGCCAGGCGTTGTCCCATTAGGTGAACAATAAAATCATCTTGGTGGGATCCTTTATTTACCTCTCCAAGATGAGTCACCTTCCTTCCAATTACCTGCATTTTTATTTATCTTCTGATTATATTTTAGCAAAAATATCAAGATTAACATCATTCAGCTGTTCCAGTAGTACCACTATTTTTTGGACATTGGACAAGCATTTCATATTAATGCCTCATTTGTTCTTAATAATAAATGAGTTATCATCACTGTAGTTATTTTTTCCCCAAGACATTGTATATGGTCATGACATTTGTATGAGGCTTCATATTGGAGAAGTCTTTAAGGCTACATTAAGTGCTAAATGATGAGGATACAAAGAAAATCACAACATAATGGGGAGAACAAATGCAAATATATACAGTGTAAGTGTAAAGTAATATTAATATGGAGAAGACATTAAAAAAAGTTGGAGGGGAGGGGAGACAAGGCTAAGAAAGGGCTATTGTAGATAGTGCGATTTGATTTGAGTTCTGAGGAAGTCAGAATGGTTACAAAGTAGAGGCGAGGAGGGAAACCATTCTGGGGATGGTGGGCAGCCAGTGCAATTGGGAAATAGAGCATCATGCATGAGAAAAAGCAAACAGAATTACTTAGTATCATAAAATCATAACTTTAGAGCTAGCTGGAAATAATGTTAGAGGTTATATTAAGCAACTTCCTCATTTTTCAGATGAGAAAACTAAGGTCCATGGAGATTAAATGACTTGATTGGTGACTGAATTCAAACCCAAGTCCTCTAACTCCAAATTCAGAATACTCATTGCCTTCAAATAGAGAGGACGTGTTGATCATCCAGACGTAAACAACTTGAAATACTACTATGATAATATTTTTAAGTAATTTTTCTGGATAAAATCTCTAGACTTGAAATTTCTTTTAAACACTTGAAAGGTGATAGAGATTATTAAAAAGTTATTGAAGTAAATTTAATATATTTTAATTGTCAGTATTAACTTTTTAAGAGTTCCTTGTTATTTGTATTATCTGATTCCTTTAATTGATTCCATTCCCAACTTGAAATTATGAAGTATGATAGGGTAATGCCTAACTAACCTATCTAAGCAAAGTACAGGCTCAAGGCGTTGCTCCTTCAGAATAAAAATGTAATGGATTTTCTTTTCTTTTCCAAGCAAGTTATCCTCAGTAGGATAAAGTAGAATTCTGGCTAATAGATGAAAAGCACAGTGGATCTTCCTTTTGTTCCTTTGTGGTTGAAACTTGAATGTTCCCTTTGGCTAATAAGAAGAATTCCTCCCCTGCTCTCAGATCTGGCATTCTCCAAATCTCCAAATGTACTTAGATGGCTATTAGCAATTTTTATAAGTATCAATGATTTTAGGTTATGTTTTCAGATAACAAAGACTATTCCCCCAGTCTCTGAAAAATCATTTGGTAAAATAATTTAAACTTTTTAAAAAACATTTATTAATATTCATTTTTAACATGGTTACATGATTCATGCTCTTACTTTCCCCTTCACCCCCCGCACTCCCCCCACCCATGGCCGATGCACATTTCCACTGGTTTTAACATGTGTCATTGATCAAGACCTATTTCCAATACAATTTAAACTTTTAAGGTGAAAATGAAGTAGATTTTTATTGAATTGATCTTTGAAAACTTATGATCCTAGTTTTAGTAGTTTTCTTGTCACCTTGTTTATTTCCTCTCAAGGTTTCTGTCAAAACACTTATAAGATATTCTTGGTACATTGCCAAAAATCAATGAGCAATTTTATTTGTCTGACAACCGCACTTATGTGACATGTCTATAATCAACTGGACTCAGAGGAAATATTTTCCTTCTGAATGATTGGACCAACTTGTACCTAATTCTACCTATATTAAAATATAAGCTTCTTAATAAGTTATGCATTTTAAAAACATGAGATGACACAAAAATTTCCAGTGACTCTATTTATTTATTTATTTATTTGTTTGTTTTTTAAACCCTTAACTTCTGTGTATTGGCTTCAAGGCAGAAGAGTGGTAAGGGTGGGCAATGGGGGTCAAGTGACTTGCCCAGGGTCACACAGCTGGGAAGTGTCTGAGGCCAGATTTGAGCCTAGGACCTCCCATCTCTAGGCCTGACTCCCAATCCACTGAGCTGCCCAGCAGCCCCTCAGTGACTCTCAAATGATAATGAATTCTAAATCCAGAACACAACACACTAATTCTAGTTAGACAATTCTATAAAACAGTAATGAATTATTGACTTAGACTGTGTTTAACAGTAGAGACAATAAACTGTTGCCACATTTATTATTATATAAGATTATGCTCTTGCTCTCTGAGGGCAGGGATTGCCTTTTCCCTCTTCTTTTATATCCTCAGCACTTATCACACAGTAGATGCTTAATAAATGCTTCTGGACTGGTTATGATGCTCATGTTGCTACTATGTCAAAAGAACAGACTCAGGAGTCTAAGAACCTGGACTTAAATCTAATCTCTGATGCTTGCAGTTTGTGTGGCCTTAGATGTCACATACTTAATCTCCTTGGGTCTCCACTTCCTCATCTGTAAAATTAGGGGATTGAACTAGCTAGCTGCTGATAGCCTTTCTAGTTCAAATTTGAGGAGCCTAGGATAGTCCATTATATGAATTAATTTAACATTTGTAAGAATAATGAAAATGTTATAAAAATCCTGAAAATGAATATGTGTCAAATACAGAGCTTCATGAAATGATAAATTTATGTCCCTTGGAAAATTGTATTTTGATTATAAAATCCCTTGTGTGTTGTTTCTTCAGGAATATATACTGTCCTTTGTCTTAATATCTTGATATCTTTAATTTACTTATGAAAGTAGGGTTTTGAAGTTTTCAAGACATTTTCCTATGCAAAGTCTCATTCAATATTGCCTACAATTGCATAAGGTAGACACATTTTTTCAGATAGATAATGAAGTTTAGAATCTAAGGGATTTCTTAAGACCAAAAACAAGTTAATGTAAGAACCGAGATTAGAACCCATGATTTTTAAGTCCTGGTTCACACCTTTTAAAGGGGATGAAGAAATAAAATTTGTAGTCAATTTATGACTCAAAATACAGATATCCCTTCCTCATCACTGGAGTCAAGGGCAGAGTGCACCACCCACCTTGGGACATCTGGAAAATTCATGTGACATTTTTTTCATACCAGAGAAGTCTGAATCTTTTTCTTTTATGAGGTGTGTACAATAAAAGAAATTATGTCTATTTATGACATTAAAACATAAAATTATGTTGATATCATACAATACATACATTTTATGTATTTCTGAGTTCCTAAACTTTTTCTGTGTTGTCTGTGGCTTCTGAAAAACTCAAAAATCCCCATTTAATTTCTCATGCCAATGTGTGATATATTGAAAACTGTAATAGGGTAAGATTACTTTTCAGGGTTTGTAAATATTTGTTTCAGAACATCTTCAGAATAGCTGTTATTTTTGGAATACCTCATTTCCAAAATTGCTGTTCCTCATATGCAAAGATTACCCTTAAATAGTCTGCATTGGTTAGAATGATGGACAACTGCGTAAAATGATCCCACTTTTAGAACACCAGCCTTGACACATTTGTATTTAATAATTCCTTAGAAAGCTATGATATCAAGGCAGCTAAGTAGCACAGTGGATAGGGTGCTACTATTCTTCTGCCTTGGAACTAATACTCAGTATCAATTCTAAGATGGAAGGTAAGGGTTTTAAAATAAATAAATAGAATGGTAAGGCCTAGGCAATTTGGGTTAAGTGACTTGCCCAGAGTCACACAGCTAGGAAGTGTCCAAGGCCAGATTTGAACTTAAGACCTCCCGTATCCAGGCCTGGCTCCCTAGCCACTGAGCCACCTCGTGGCCTTGAATTGATATTATTAATAATAATCTTTTTGGATAGAGATGAGAAAAATCAGTAAATATACATATAAAGTTTAGTAGCCATAAAACAGGTACTTTCCTACCTAACCCAGCCTCCTAATAGAGGACATTTATAACAGTTTCAGTTGTAATTCTGGATTACAATTCCATGCCTTCCAATTGTTTGCTGAGCCAAATTGTCGCCTAATCTGGAGAGGCGAATAAATGTACCAAAGTAGCCCTGACACTATGTGGCAGCCTATCTGGCGTTTTTAGGGCCACCTAGAAAAGTCACCCCACCTCTAATAAACTACCTTTCCCTCCTACTTGCTGATGCTTGAGGAATCTTTAATGGAAGAAAGTACTTAATTCTGGGTTGCTGAGAGGATCAAATGAGATAGTACTTGTAAAATGCCTGATACATAGCAGGCACTATCCAGTGATTCCCAAAGTGGGCGCCACCGCCCCCTGGTGGATGCTGCAGCAATCCAGGGAAGCGGTGATGGCCACAGGTGCATCTATCTTTTCTATTAATTGCTATTAAAATTTAAAAAAAATTAATTTCCAGGGGGCTTAGTAATATTTTTTCTGTAAAGGAGGCTGTAGGCCAAAAAAGTTTGGGAACCACTGCACTATACAAATGTTAGCTTTATGATCATTATTATCACTAAATGAACTAATATGAAGTCTTTTTCTGAGAGCAGGTTTTGATAGGATTCACAAAGAGAAGATTATAAAGATGTTGGATAGCTGCAGAAGAGGGATCAGGTCCCAAAGAAAAGGAGAAAAGGGGGCCAGCAAGGGAAGCGGAAGACCCTTGAAAGGAATGGCCATTGTCACAATTTTGCCTAGGACTGCCTTTATCCCCCTGGTCTGGCAAAAGGATCCACAGAGCCTCAGTAAGCTCCTAAAGAGGTAGCTTATTGAAAAACTGTGCCCCAAAGGAGAAAAGCAAACAAAAAGAATATTTTACTTGTTTGTCCTTCGATTTCAAAGATCAATGACATCATGAGGGCGATGTCTTGACTTGTGTGTGAATTGGATGGGAGGGACACAGAGGAGTCATCCTTACTTTCCCAGGTCACTGACGTCCAGCAGGAGGACAAAAATCAAGACGAGGATGCCTGGGCATCTTTAGTGACTGACCAAGCTCTAAGCGCTTCCCAGTGCCTGCTTCAGCCGCCTTCAGGGCTGTTGGGACAAACCGTTCTCATCTGTGCATTCACATACTTAGACATTCCCCTAACCAAACATGGGTTTGAGGACTGTCCGTTGCCCTCCCGTTATGCAAAGGAATTCCCTACATTGTTTAGCAGAACTGATCTGTGCTACTGGATTATATTGGATCAGAAGGGGAAGCTAGTGGAGGGTTTCACTATTTCCAAACATTGCCGACATCGAATGATATTTGCTGGAGTCAGAGATAAATAGAATATTATTTATTTGACTATGCCAAATTTGATTTTTAAAATATCCTTAAATTCTGCTTGATTTTGGCAAGTGATTTTACTGTTATCTCAATGTTGTACCCTTGAGAGACTAATACAACTCTATACGGCTCTTCCAATGAGGTAAGCATTTATTATGAGCTTGTATCTGTTCTATATCCCATGTTACAAAAATTCAGAATTTCATATTTAAATGAAAAAATTTAAATTCCCAACAGATTTTAATTATAACCTTTCCATCAGTTCAAAATATTGAATTATATATAATTTTTACGTCATTGCCAACCTAATTACCTCTTTCTGTCTTTTTTGTTTGTCTCTTAAAATTTTCTTAGAATCTTTGCATAAAATAATTTGTTTATAGGATCCATTAGTTAATATGGCATATGCTACTTTAAATGTAAATGCAATTATTTCTCAGCATAGTGAAGTGCCCTAGGTATTATTTGTCCTTTCATTTACCTTACTGATACAACTTTTCATCAAAAGAAAACCAAACTGGCCTCATTATTAAATTACATTAAATTGCTACATACAGTTATAAAGAAGGTAGAATATTCACATATTTCTCTCCCCCCGCCCCCGCTCCCCCATCCTCTTCTGACAATTTGGCTCTGCAAACAATTGAGGGCATGGAATTGTAATCTAGAATTACAGTTGAAACTGTTATAAATTTCCTCTATATTTTGGTAAATTCACTTAATCTTTCTGTATTGGTTTCTTCATCTATTAAATGAAGCTAAAAAGAGATGCTTCACAGTAGTAACTGAGGTATTAATTTGTCAATGTTCATGGTCGTTTCTAAAGTTCAAAACAGCTAATAAGAATCTAGCAATATTTAGCCTTTTTGTAGACTATTTAAAATTTTAATTTAATTTATTTTTTGTTAATTTTAAATTCCAAGCTGTCTCCCTCCCTCTCCACTCCCCACTAGAGAAGGTCACCATTTCAAAACACACATACATACAGATGTGTAAATATATATATATATTATATATGTATCATACTACTTATGTTTATCAGTTCTTTCTCTGAAGGTGGATAGCATCTTCCTTCATAGGTCCCTTGTGGTAGATCTGAATATTCATAATACTGAGAATAGCTTAATTGTTCAGTTATTCTTTGAATAATATTGCTGTTACTGTATACAACATTCTCTTGGTTCTACTAGTTTCTTTCTTCATTATTTTATGCAAGTCTTTCTATCTTTTTCTAAAAATCAAGTTGCTCATCATTTATTACAGCATAGCAGTATTCTATCACCATCATATACCACAACTTGTTTAGCTATTCCCCAATTGATGGACATCTCAATTTCTAGTTCTTTGCCACCACAAAGAGAGCTGTCATAAATATTTTAGAACATATAGGTTCTAAAACATATTGGTTCTAGGGTATGTTATAGTGGGAATTCCTTTCAAATATAGATTGGACTAGATAGCTACTGAGTTCCCTCCCAAGTTAAAAATTCTATGATTTTGTATATCGGTCATTTCGCCAATTGATTCAAAGAACAAAACAGGCGTTCATTTATTCTTTAAATTTTTCAAGATCCTTTCACTGCTGAGTTTTCCTTTATTTCATAAAGAGATTTCAAAGAATAAGGAATTACAGAGAACAAATTAATATAGAATGATAATGATGGTAGCTGACATTTATATTACACTTTAAATTTTTAAAAATCCTTTAACTATACTGTATTCTTTGAGAATGATTCAGTTCTACTGATTAATGGGCCAGGGCAGTGGATATTTTTGTATTTCTTTCTGGAAAGGAGTTATATTGAGATGTCAGTGAATATTTTCTCAAGATTTCATTCTGAAAAGGACAAATTTAGGACAATTTCTCATGTAGAAGGATAGTTTAAATGAAACTGTGAACTATTAAGAAAGACTATCCAAAGTAAGAGTCTAAACACATAACAGAGAAGCTCAATGCAAATTTCTTCTAAGACAATTATGTTGGTGATATAATTTGTTGTGTTTTTTTTTACAGGAAATAAATTGGAAGGAATATAACCTTTTTGATTTGATATAATCTTATAATTTGATATAACCTTCAATTTATAGTTGAAACAGAGGCCTAGAGAGACTAATTATGTGAAACATCATATAGAGAATTAGTGGCAGAGGCAAGGACTACAATACTCTGTGTTCTTTCCATTACCCTATAATGTCTATAAGTTAATATTATCAGATAAATAGCTTTGGTAGAATTTTGTCTGAATTTCATAGATTTTTTAAGTCTAAAAAGTCAACCTGAAACATATGGCAATTATTGTTTAGCTTCTAGTAGAAGGAGAAGAGAATGGAGTGAAATTTATTAAGAGAATGGGAAGGAAAGTTCTAATTTCAATTATGCAGTTATGGAGACAAAACAGAATGATAAAATAATTTTCATTTTGCATAGTGTGTTTCTGAACCAAATTAGCAAAAAAAGAAAATAAACTACCACTTTCTCCAAGAGCAACCTGCTGGCATAAATGTGCAATTAAATTGATTCTGGCTTAGGTACAAGTTTTCATTAACTACTTTAGTCTGAAATTGAGTACTTATTTATACCAGTCATTTTAAAAGGCTTTTCCATGCTTCTAAGTCTACAAACTTGAAAAAAAATATTTTTGATAGCTATGTTTCAGTTGAATAAGCATTTATTAAGTGCCTACACTACTGAGTGCTGGTGATGCGAAGAAAGAGAAAAGACAGTCCCTGCTCTCAAAAAGCTAAAATATAAACAGGGGGGAGAAAAGATACAAGCTACCATGTATATATCAGATGCAGTATATATAAGATAAATTAGAAATAATCAACCGAGAGAAATCACTGTAAGTAAAGAGGATTGGAAAGGCTTCCTATAGAAGGTGGAATTTTATTTGGAACTTGAAGGAATCTAGGAGATAGTGATGAGTAGGGAGAGAATGACAATGTGAAAATGAATAGTCCAAAAATGGAGTCTTATTTGAGAATAGCAAGGAAGTCATTGTCACTGGATTAGAGTATAAGGGGGGTGAATAAGATAAGAAACCCAAAAAGGTGGGAGGGGGCTTAGATTATGAAGTTCTTTGAGTAAGGGATTGATATATCATTCTTGAACTTTAGGGAAATTAACTTAATAATTGTGAAGAACAGACTGCAGTGGAGAGAGACTCGAGACAGGGAGACCAACCAGAAAAATATTGAAATAATCTACATGTGAGGGGATGAAGGTCTACCTCAGGGTAGTGTCAGTGTCAGAAGAGGGGATGGGGTAAATAGAAGAAATGTTTTGGAGACAGAAGAATTGGCAGTGCTTGACCACAGATTGGATTTGAAAAAGGAGGGTGAGGAGTTAAGAATAAAACCTAGGTCAATGAGCCTAGGTGATGGGGAGAATGGTGGTACCCTTGACAGAAATAGGGAAATTGGGAAAAGAAGAGGATTTAAGGGAGGGTAGAAAGATAATATATGAAGTTCTGACCACGTTGATGTTAAGATACCTATGACATCTAATTTGAGAAGTCTAGTAAGCAGTTTTTCAATATAATTGGTTTCTTTTGTATTTTTGTACCCTTGTACATATTTGTTTTGTGCATTTAAAAACAGTATTTTGGGGAGGAATCCCCAATCCATAGCCTTGATGAGTCCTCCAAAGCAGTCCATGACACAGAAAAGTTTAGGAACCCCTGCTTGCTCTCAGGTATTATTTATAGCACCAAACCAAATATTCTGAATCTTAAAAATAGCCATCTCTTTGTAACCTAAGAATTTTCTGTCATTAACCTTAATTCTTAATAATTATAGTGATATTTTTAGTATCACATAATGCCCTTCATGTTGGCTTCAGATTCCACAGTCTTTATGAAAATAATGAACTTATTGACTGGTTTATTACCTTACATCAGAATCATTTTTCTTTCATTTTTCTTCTTATTAGACTTGATTAAGAAGAAAAGGTAAAGCATATTATGACAGGTTTGATTTCTGAACTATTTTCAGGGTGTTGATCTGAAAATCAATTGTGATGAGAAGATCTTTTATGAACCACCATGAGATACTTTTTCTTAAGAATAAGTCTTGTTAGTCTAGGCTGAATTAAATATCTTGGCCCAGGCCTGAACAGATCTGAATTAAAAGGATGATCTGAAATTGATCTTGCTTTCTGGCATCTTTAGGACCAGGAAAAGTCCAAGGAATAGCAAGGCTCTCTGGGGCAAAATAGAATGGCCTGGTGTTCTTTCTCCAACTGTTAACAATAGCTGATATTTAAGTATCACAAATATTATTTTATTATAATCTCCAATCAACTTTTTGAGGCAGGTATTACAGATATTATCACCCTTTTGCAGATGTAAAAGCTTGAGCTTAGAGATGCATGACTTGTCCATGGCCAAGCAACTAGTAAATTTTGGAGAGAGGATTTAGAACTAGAGATCTAATCAGAAAGCCATCCCTCTTTCCTCTCTATTCCTCTAAAGATTTGATTGGAGTTCTGGGTTTAGGCAGCAGGACATTACCTCTTGGGCTTTGGGTAGGCAAATTAGCTCATAGGAAATGTGTCTCTAAAAATTCTTTGGAAAATAGCTTTCAAGAATGAGGCATTGTATGTGCCAAACTGTAAAATCCTGACTCCTGTGGAAGAACTATGATCTCAAAATTCCCTTGAAGTTCTAAAATTCTGTAACTTGCCTGGAGTTTGAGTTTTCCTAATTTTTGTAAAAAATAAGCAGCTTAAATTCATCATGTCTTAAGCTGAATTCATTATCTTTTTTCCCAGATCTCCCTTCTTCCAAACTTCCTTATTACTTTTGAAAGACAGCACTATCCTGTCAGTTATCAAGCTCCCATCCTTGATTCTTCATTCTCTTTCACCCCTCTCCCCCATATCCAATCTATTGTTAACTCCTGTCAATTTTACTTTTGGAACATTTATCTATGATTCCTTTTCTTTTAGCATTGCCACTACCTGGATAGAATCTTTCATCACTTCACACCTGAACAGAATAGTTTAATGGTTGATCTCCTTGTCTCAATTCTTTCCCCCTTCCAGACCATCCTCCACTTACCCACAAAGTGGTCTTCTGAAGGTGAACTTAATAAAATGCTTGTTGATTCGCAGACTATTGTATAAGTAAGGTAGTCTCTCTTTCCTGCTCATTACCTCTCATCTGGATTATTTCAATAACTTCCTAATTGGACTTCCTATCTCTAGGCTTTCCAACCAATACAGCATATAGCTGACAAAATTAAAGCAATAAGTCTCACTATTTCACTTTTCTGCTCAAGAAGCACTGGCTCTAGATGGCTTTTCATATAAAATACAATCTTCTCTGTTTTGTTTTAAAAAATCTTTCACAATCCATCTCTAGGCTAAAGAAACATTTCTTTTCTTTAATGTACTTTATGTTCAGCCACACTGACCTTCTTGCATGTTCATGATGTTCCATCTTACCCATCTCTCTGCCTTTGTCTGGATTGTCCTTCCTCAATCTGCATCTTGGAATTTTTAGCTCCCACTAAGGCTGAGTTCAAGAGCCCTGTCTTTCCATAGTTTCCCTATCGTTCCTGTTGAACAGAACCCCTTCCAATTGCTGCATGTTATTATTTGCCTGTGAACATTTTGTATTCTACCTAGCATAGGGCCTGGCATAATGTGAGTATTTAATTGATGATTGATTTACAAATTTAATTCAGTTCAATTCAATAAATATTTATTTAGTGCCTACTATGTGCCCTGCACTGTGCTAAACCTTGGGGATACCAATAGGAAAAAGAAAATCTCTGACCTCAAGGAGCTTACAATTTAATGGGAGAAGATAAGACCTGAAAAGGGAGGATAGGGGACTAGGAAGGGGGAATCTAATGTACCTACTATGGGATAATCACGTTCTATGGAGTCCAAACCAAGAAGAGCTGTTAACAGAAGGGGAGAGGTATCTGGAAAATCTACATCCCAAACCTATATAAAGAAAAGCTTTGAGAGAAGTTTGGGGATCTACCCTCATGCCTTCCGATCAGAAGAAAGAGGAAGGCTGAGGTAGTTGAGATTCCAAAACTGAGATAACAGCTTGGTGATGAGATTTCAGGTGATTACTTTATCCCCGGTAGGGCATCATGGAGACCAAATCAAGAAGAGCTACTGATGGAAAGTGGAGAGTGTATTCTCTTTTGGATCTAGTTGCCTAAAAAATACAAACAAATAAACAACAACTTTGAGAGACTGTCAGGATGATTTTTGTATGCCATGTAATTATTGCTTACAATATTTGAAATTGAAACATTTTGAAAGAAGCAATCTTGATTTGCATGCATTGTTGATGTAAAGAGAAAGGTTTAAATTCACTTGTTATGTGATCTACATTGCCTGTTCTATTTCATTTGGTCATTCTAGAGGTGGTCACTTGATGTTAAGGGCCAGAGATTCTTTTCCAAACAAAAAGGTTGAGTCATTTGAATCTGATATAAATATATATTGAATGAATTTTAGAGGAAATTACTGAATTCACTATTTCATTGATTTAAGTCATGGAAAACATCTAAATTCTAAAGGACTTTTTTATGCATTTAAAAACAATATTTTGGGGAGGAATTGAGTCTTAGTCCTTGGTTTGATAATGGTGGAATTTAGTATAGGGTAGAAGAAACTCTAAGCAAGTAACTCCCTATAGAATCAAGAGATTTCACAGTAGGTTCAAGAGAGAAATGCTATTTTTTTTTTACAAAAATAGGTAGGTCTGCAGTTCTGTTTCAATTGACTTATAGCTGCTATCATTAATTTAAAGTCCCATCTCTTCCTTGCCCCAATTCCAGGCTCACTGATGTACAAACATATCCAAGCAGAACTTTCATGATCAATTGAACTGTACTATTGTGGATCTTATTTTTAAGTGAAAAAAAATTTGTGGGCTCATTTCACAAATGCATTTTTCAGCCCTAACCAAAACACAGCTGGGTTGGGATCTTGTTGTTCCATGATGGTGCAATTAGCCTAAAAGTTTTCTGGGTCAGCCATGCAAGCATCATAATTGAAGGAGATGGCTGTAGCATTTCACTCTTACTTTCTAGCTAGAATGAGTGTGCAACATAATTTTTAAAAACTGGGACAGAAGATAATGTCAAAAAGGATAATCCTGTGAACAGATTCCAAGAAAAAATAAGTAATAGAAGTTTGTGTTTCATTGCAATATCTAGAATACTCATAAAAATTTTATATATCATATGTTTAATTACTATGAAAACAGTCGTTTGTATATCATGAATGTTATTCAAGCTTCTGAATCTTCATTTTCCCTCCCCTGGCTTTCCGGGTGAGTTCATTCTAGGCCACCTAGTCATTACAAACTAATCTCTTTCAAATTACACTGATATACATAGTGCTTAAATTGGATAGAAACCTCATAGAATATCAGATTTGCTATATTTTTATAGTCCTCTTCATTTGGAGGGTAATATATTTTCAGACATAGTTATTTGGTTGTGTGTGTGTATGTTGTATGACTGTAAAAGAAGGCATAAAGCAAGCAAATTATAGAGGCACCAGATAAACTGGGGTTTCCTCCCTATGCACATGTTATAGTTTGATAATATGCTGTTCAAGTTTTAAAGAATTGATGATAATATTAATTGTACATACACATAAATATTGTAAAATTGGCAATAGCTAATCATATTCCATATTTTCATTGGAAAGGAACATCCAGGCCTATCTTCATAAGAATGAGCAGAAATAACACAAAGGAAAACTCTTCTGGATTATTCAATAATTGTGACATTTTTTGATAACCATTTTAGAGATAAGACTATTAATGACTTCTATCCAGCTGATCAATTTTGATATCCAGATTCTCACAGCTATGACTTAATGGCCAGACCATCAAGTCTAGATATTCTCTTTTTCTGTGACTCAGCATAATTTTTCTTGCTAATAACTTAATTTTCCTTTTGCCGTGTACTACCAAAATATTTTTAACTCTCCATTTCCATGCAGGCGAAATAATTCAGATAGCCTTTAAAAACTAAATTATGCGTTCAGGTCTGTCCTGACACTTCCTAGCTATTTGACTTTGGACAAATCACTCAACTCCCATTGCCTAGCCCTTACCTCTCTTCTGCTTTAGAACTTATATACTTAATATTAACTCTAAGACAGAAGGAAAAAGGTTTTTTTTTAATTAAATTATATCATATGTTTATAAAGACAAGTTTTCCTATGTGGCATATGGAAACAATTTCATTACTTTTTCAATGATAATTTGTATGTTCTGAATTTTAGCATCAATGATGTTAGTATGGAAACTAAAAGCTTACACTATATAGTGTTTTATGTATTATTTTTTCTGAGATGGAAATATGCATGTCAGTAATAATTTGATTCTACAATATTTTATTGACTTCCTCCATCGCTACCTTTCATGAATATGGTTACTCCCTCCATTAGTGCAGATTATACACTCTCCATACCTCATTCTATGTGATTCTGATCCATATTCTCTCATAAAATCTTCAACGATCTACTTAATATATTGGAGACCTTTCTCTGGATCTTTTTTTTACATTTTATGGATACTAGTGTATCACTCTAGAGAGCAATCAGTCAATCAACAGATATTTATTAAGTGCTTATTATGTTCCAGGCACTGTCTTAAATGCCAGGGATACAAAGATAAAAATGAAATAGATTCTGCCTTCTGGGAGCTTACAATTGATCAGAAGGGGTAACTCACGTGATTGGCTCTCCATTGCTTTTGAGCTTTTATTTCCTATATTATCTCTTACACCAATTCTTGCATATAAATTAAATATATGCAGCCTATTTGTGCCCACTATGGATTTCTCCATCCCCTTTGGATTATTTGCTCTTTTGATTCTTTGGTAATTATTTATATTCTCTGGGGCCTTTTTATGTAATAATAAGAGTCTGAACTCCCCCTCCCCCCAAGACCTTTGGTATCTTTCTAGAATTTATTCATTCATTCACTCACTCACTCATTCAGAAGGCATTCATCAAGTGCATTAATTATTAAGCACCTGTCCATTTCTATTTTTTCAAGAAGCATACATTTGGAGCTATAATGTTATGGTACAAATGTAGCCCCACTGAAAAGAGTTCATCATAAAAATATGGTTAAATCTTCTCCATCTAACATCTTTTTGTCGTCTTTCTAGTTCCAAGTTGAAATGTTCTTGAGATGACTTTGTTTAGTTGGATCTTTAACTAAATTTTCTGCCTAGTAAGGCTATAAAATGATTTTTGACTGAGGTGATTTTTTTTGTGCTTTTTTTTGCCTCTGTTATGGAAATTGGTTAATCCTCTCTTTTGGATTATTATAATTGGTGTCAATTTCTTTGTCACCATCCAGTAACTTTTTAAAATAGCTTATTAGAATTATTTTAATTGTCTGGCTTTTTTCCTCATTTCAAACTCTTAACTTTTTACTAATTTTGATTTTATTCTAAAAGGTTGGGGGTCTGACTACACATAGTCAATTTAGAAATGACTCCCTCATCAGTAACGAGGCATTTTCTGTCCATTAAACTATAATCAATTTAATTTTAGCTTGTGATAATATTAGGCACTTTTTCTGTCTAGTGCCTCTCAGTTCTCTTCTTGAGGAAAATATAAATGATATATAAGTATGAAGTTTCTGCATAGACTACAAGTCTTTGATTTCTTATTTCTGACCTATATTTTTTCTATATATATATCTTTGCCTTCTCACCTAAATCCATCTTTGCTCTGAAGTGCTTGAGTATTAAAGTCTATGTTAATTTAATTTGTTGTATCCTATAGTCTTTTACAGAATTTCTTTATCTCTTGCTTTCCTATAACAGACAGCAGTGAAGAAGTTGTAATGGTGATCATTTTACAACTACTTTTCACAAGCACTGCAATGTGAGATGGCCAAGGGACCCATGAAATGATATTTTTTTATTGCCTGTTGATGCACAATAAAACCAGCCTTGTCAACTCCTTTATTTGACTCTCTAAGGAGAGATTTTCTTCAATTTAAGTGCAACTTTCTTTTGCCTCCTGGTTTTATTTAGCAGGAATATCAAGACTAATACAGTTTAGTTCTCCCAGTAGTATACTGACTCCTTAGTCATGGGACAAGTATCTCATATTTGGAATTATGCCTTACTTGTTATTAATAATCATTGAGTCATTATCACTTTAGTTCATATTTATTAAGGCATCTTATACAGTCTTAACATATGTTAAGAGGCTATGTTGGAAGAGAATTCTTTAAGGCTGTATTTTATTCTATCTAATGCTTTGCAAAAATATATTTTTGTAATATTCTCTATTCTTTCAGTTAATTGTGATAATAAAGATATTTGTATGAAAATTATTTTTATGCTTATAGTTATACTTTTGTTATTTTATTTTTAAGAAAATCTGAACAAGACTGGGGAATTAGTTCTCTCTCTTTCCATTTTGATAGAAATTAACTCTTTTATTGTTGTATAGTTAAGGCACCATAAAATTTCTTAACTTTTATTTTTTTAATTAACAAGCTTTTTTTTTTCTCTTTCTCTCTCTTCTACTCTCACTACTAGAAAAAGGAAAAAGAAAACACTTGTAACAAATATGAACATTAAAGCAAAACAAATCCTCACGTTGGCCATGTCCAAAAATGTGCATTGCATTCTGCATATATAGTTTGTCACCTCTTTTTCAGGAGACGGGTAACATCTTCATCACTGATTCCTTAGGATTATAGTAGGTCATTTTATTCAAAGTTCTTAAAGTTATATCAGAGTTTCAAGGTTATTCATTAAAGTTCATTTTCAAAAAGTACTTTAAGGTCCACTAAAGTCCTATTTAGATGGTCTCATTGTCATGTGGATGTGACACTATCATCAGAAAACAAATTCTGGCAGATTACTACTACCACTCTAGGAAAACTTTGTCTATAAGCTGATGATAAACTATATGCTTGTCATTTAAAGGCTGACCTAAATTCTGAGAAGCTAATTATAGTTTTGCCACCTTTAAAGATCATTTTCTGAGTCAATTTAATAAACATTTACTGAACACTTTGGGAAAGCCCCAGGACTATTTCATTTCACTCACTCTCTCAATTAAAAGAGACAAAGAGCTCACATCCAGTGGGTAGACAATATGCACACAAATATATACAAACAAACTATAAACAGATAAATAGGAATCCAATTTAAAAGGGGAGGCACTAGAATTAAGAGGGCTTAGGAAAGGATTCCTGTTAAAGATGGGATTTTAGCTGGAACTTTACAAAAGCTAAGGAAGCCAGCAGGAAGAGATGAAGAGGGAGAGCATTCCATGATGGAGGGAAGCTTGAGAAAATGCCAGGAGCTGAAAGATGGACTGTTTTATTTATAGAATAGCCAAGAGGTCAATGTTATTGGATGGAACATATTGGGGAGTAAGATTTAAGAAGACTGAAAAGGTAGGAAGGGGCTAGATTATGAAAAATTTTGAATGGGAGATTTTATTTGATTCTGAAATTAATAAGTATCCAGTAGAATTTGTTTAGTGAGAGGTATGACAGAGTTAGACCTACCCTTTAGGAAAATAATTTTGTGGCTGAATAGAGCGTGGATTGGAATAGGGAGGAAATTTGAGGCAAGATAAACCAAGGAGAAAGCTATTGCAATAGTCTAGGAAGATGTCTAGGTGATGAGATCTTTTAATTCTTCTCTAACTTTCTGCTCTGCAATCTCCCCACCAATTGCCTTGCCTCTTTTTTCTCTTTGTTTTCTGTTCTGGAACCATGAATGATGATCAAATAATTGCTGTTGGGGGTTTTTTTTCTTTGTTTGGGGTATGGTGATCTAATAACCTGTGGCACCATCCATCATTCCTATAACATTCTGCACTTCTCCCTGGCCACCTCTTTTATTTACATTACATTACATTCTCCCAATAGAATGCAAGTTCATTTGGTTTAAAAAAAACAACTCTTACCTTCCATCTTAGTAGTAATAATGTGTGTTGGTTCCAAGGCAGAAGAGTAGTAAGGGCTAGGCAATGGGGAAGTTGTGACTTGCCTAAAGTCACACAGCTAGGAAGTGTCTGAGGCCAGATTTGAACCCAGGAGCTCCCATTTCTAGGCCTGACTCTCAATCCAAGCTAGCCAGCTGCCCCCAGTTCATTTGCTTTCAAATGTGTATTTCTCCCTCCCTCCCTCCCTCCCTCCTTCCTTCCTTCCTTCCTTCNGTTCTGTATTCCAGTGAAACATTCCTTTGAATTAAGAAACCCCTAAAAGGTTCTATACTGTTTCTAGTCTGTTTAGAAAATACTTTTTATAAAACTTAGAGGCTATACAATTGAATGTCTTCAGAGAGTGGTGGAAGAGGGGAGTACTATTCATTCATTCATTCATTGATGACCCATTCATCTGTTCATTGAACACCAATTGACAGCTCTACCTTGACTGGTCACCTTAGGTTGTTCTCTTTAAGAACATTCTCTCTGTCTCTCTCTCTGTCTCTCTCTCTCTCTCTTCCCTCTTTTTCCCACCTACCTCCCCTCTCCTCCCTCCCTCCCTCTCTCCCTTCCTTCCTTCCTTCCTTCCTTCCTTCCTTCCTTCCTTCCTTCCTTCCTTCCTTCCTTCCTTCCTTCCTTCCTTCCTTTCATCTCCTACATTCCCCACTAGATCTCTTCTCCATCTCTTCCCAGACAACCATCCCCTATAACAAAGACTTTGTAAAAAGAATAAGAACATATTTGGCAAAACTAACCAACACACCGTACAAATCTGATATCATATGCAATATTCTGTACCCAAAGTCTCCTACCTCTGCAAATAAGTATGTGAGGAAGGAGTCTTCTCATATCTCTTGCTTTGGGCCCAACCTCAGTCTTTATAATTTTATGGCATTCAATTTGGATTATTTTTTGTTGTTGCCAATAAGCATAATTTAAGTACGGTAGTCTTACTATATGCAAACTATCTTGGATGATGGTTTCATTTCAGAGTTTTGTGAATAGTAGTCAATTCAAACAAGACTGAAATTAATTTATTCTATATAATATCAAAAGGAGAACTAGTCAGGGATGAGGAAGAACTGAGAACGATTAGGGCTCAGTCTTAGGTACAATTGCCTGGAAGCCCTATTGTAGCTGTTAAGAATGTTTCATAATTTTATAGTTTTTCCACGTTGTTATTTAAATCCATGTGTACATTCATACAGTAGTTAGCAGTGAGAATCCTTTAACAATTGAAAAGTTTCGTTGGTGATTTCAGAGATAGCAATTGTGGACAAATGGAAACTTGTATTCCTTTTTGTACAAAGCTAGATGAAGGAACCCAGGACTGGAGAACAGATAGTAGCACAATCACTACCAATAGCATTACCAGGAGGAGGAGCTCAAGAACCAAATCCTGGATTCCCATTTCTAGAGGCCAGTGATAGAGCTGGGAGAGTGACCATCCAAGGGAGATTATATTTGTTCTTGAAAGTAGAGCTAAGAGCAGTACATGGAAGTCACAGTGAAGCAGATTTCCACTGGGTGTAAATCAAACTTATTAATAATTAAAACTATCCTGAAGCAGGCTGCCTCATGGGGTGTTGGGCTCTCCCTTCTTGGAGGTCTTCAAATTAAGGCTGAATGACCATTTATTAGGTCTGCTTTAAAGGAGTTACTTAGATGACCTCAGGAAGGGGCTGTCTTCCAATTCTATGATTCTGTGATGCATTCATTGACACTCAAACCCTATCTCCATTGCCTCTCAACCATCGCCATCCCCTTACAGGAATGCTTTCTGTAACATTTATTATTCATGTACGGTGGTTCAACCCACATAGCAAATGCTTAACACATGTTTAATCCATATTTGTTGAACTAAGCTGCTGTCTACTTGGATGTTAGTGTTAATAACGTTTACAAAAAGTACATTACAAGGATATTAGGCATGTTTTGAAGATTCAAGATTCTCACCATTATGATAGGGGTTGATTTCACATATGTGTATTTGAAAGAATAATGAAGTCTTAACATATTGATTTATGTTTCATTTTGAAAATTCAATTTCTCTGGGGTTGATTTTCTGAAAAATACTATTATTAAATGAAGTGAAAATAAAGTATATCCCTTGGTTGTGAGATCAGTTCTTCCTTTGTTATCAGGAAAATGTAATTGAAGATTGTGAAGTTTTCTTTCCACTTTACAGAATAAGGACCTGTCTTGGAACAGAAGATTTTGCCTTTGTGCCTTTCTACACAATTTGTAATTCATTCTTAGTCTATAGCTTTGAGGGCTTCTTCTCCTGTTAGGTTTCAAAGAATGTTAAAGGCAACTCTGGGAAAGAAGATCCCCCTCTTTCTCCTCTTCTTCATCTCCTTCCCTTTAAAGATATATGGTGTGTTTTCTCTTTCCAAGATACCATTTTACATACTGTGTTTTAGACTTTGGAACGAGGATGGTAACATTTTTTCTTTACTCTTTTTGCCATAAGCAATGCTATTTTTCTAGAATATATAGCCAGATTATTCAAGTGGACAGTTTGTAATCAGCAGTTCTACTTTCCAAGCATGAATCTGACATTTGTGCTTGGAAAGAGTTAGTTAGGTGGTACACTGGATAGTCAAGAAGAATTGAATTCTAATTCTGCCTCACACCAGCTGTGTGACCCTTCATAAGTCACTTAACCTCTCAGCCTCAGTTTCCTAATCTAGAAAATGAGGATAACAATAGCTTTTACCTTACAGAGTCATTGTGAGGACCAAATGAGTTAGCATATGTAAAGTGTTTTGCAAATCTTAAATGCTAGATATTATTATATTAGAGCTGAAAGAGACCTTAGATATCATCTATCCCACCTTCCTTGCTTTTATAGATAACGAAATTGATGTGGGGAAGTAGATGCTATTATAACCCCCCCTTACAGTTGAGGAATCTGAGGCCATCAGAGGTTAAATGACTTGCCCAGGGTCACACAGTAAGTAAGCTGTTAAGTGTCCGAGACTGCATTTGACCTCAGGTCTTCCTGAACTCTAGGACCAGAATATTCTACTGTACCATCTAGCTACCCCCCAAAAAGGAGATAATAGTAAATTAATGAAGCAATTAAAATTCATCATTCTTTAAAATTAAAATCCAGGAATTATGCTCACAGTTTTAGTTGGTAATTTCCTTCAGTTACCTACTTTGTTTATGTAACTATATTCACTTGGTATTTGTAATTATGTCATTAAGAATGTTCAGTTCAAGAATATAGATTAAAAAGTTTGCCTTTAACCTAAGCGAAATAAATTTTTTTTGTTATTTCTTCAAAGTCTCAGAGCATTGTAGACATTTTAATATCAGGATAATTTTGGTACTGGTAATTCTATTGATAAAATTGTGGGAAGCATGTTATTTATAGGAAATATTAAAATTTTTTTTCACTTTAAAAAGTTTGTTTTTCCAGTTACATGTAATTACAATTTTAACATATGCTTTCCAAAATTACAAGATTCAAATTGTCTCCCTCCTTTTCTTCCCTCCCTCCATCCTGAGATAGTAAGCAATTCAAGCTGGGTTATATACTTAGAATCTTATAAAACATATTTCTATATTAGTCATGTTGTGAGAGATAACTCATATAAAACAAAAACCCAGAAAGAAAAAAAACAAAAATTAAAATCAAGTGAAAAGTTGTATACTTTATTCTGCATTCAGACTCCATCCCTTCTTTCTCTGGAAGCAGATAGCATTTTTCATCATAAATTATTCACAATTGTCTTGGGTCATTGGATTGCTAAATGTAACTAAGTCTTTCACAGTTGATCATCATACAATATTGCTATTACTATGTACAATGTTCTTCTGGTTCTGCACACTTCACTTTAAATCAGCTTATTTAGGACTTTCCAGGTTTTTCGGAATTCACCCTGCTCATCATTTTTTAAAATATGGTATTATTTTTAGAAGAATAGCTAGACATGAGTTGTTGAGCATCCCTTCCCTTCCCATCCCAGCTCTACAATACTATTTTGTGAACACCTAGGAAAGAGCAGATGTTCTGCAGTGTGACAAATTTTACTTAAATTCAAATGCTAGACAAATTTATGATGATAACTGCTGCCTTGATACTTTGGGGTTTTTTAGTAACTTCTTTTACTTTATAGACAATATAGATTTTGCATCCCTAACTCAGTCAGCCAACAAATATTTGCCAATAAATAACAAATCATTAACATTAATACATAATTATTTATTAATAAATGCTTGTTGACTAACATTAATGATATCATCTTCATATCTGCTCTAAGTGCTGCTTTTGATCAAAGACATAGAAACATAGTGTTTGGTTTTTTAAAAAATCCTTACCTTCTATTTTAGAATCAATACTATGTCTTGTTTCCAAGGCAGAAGAGTGGTAAATACTAGGCAATGAGGGTTAGGTGATTTGCCCAGGGTCACAGAACTAAGAAGTGTCAGAAGTCATATCTGAACCCAGGACCTTCTATCTCTAAACTGAGCTGTCAATTTACTGAGCGCACAGAAGCATAGTTGTTTTTTTTTATACAGATTTACAGAAGTGAGGCCTTCAAAAGAGATCCAGAACAAGATGCAAAAACTGTCAGCCAATTGGCATAAGTTATCTTTAACTGGAAGTTGGAAAAAATTGGACTTTGTTCTAATAGCTGCTCATATGTCTTAATGGCAACTGCACAGCTGCTTGGTCATTGATAATTTTTCCCAGATTCCTTATCCAAATTTGGGTTTTCCCCATTTTCTCATCTATTAATACTTTCAAAAGTTATCAAATGAGCCTCAGCTTCTCTCCAGTATTTTTCATGTATAGAAGGAAACAGAGGCAAATGGAAACTAATTAAGTCTCCCTGAGACTCATTGCGTAAACCAGAATTAAGGTAGATGCCCTCAGGGATATTGTGCTCAATTCTGAACACCATTTTTAGTGAGGGCATTTATTTGGTTGGACTATGTCCAAAAGAGGACAAATGATGACGACAACATACTCTGTGAATATCAGGTAATTCAATTCGGGATATGTATTCCATAGAAGAGGAGATTTAAGGGAGAAATATTTGAAGGGTTGTCATGTGGAAGAGGGATTAGACAGGGTCTCTTTGGCCCCAGAGGATAGATTTAAGGCACAGTGGCTAGAAATTTTGACAACTTTTCAGTAGTGGTATAGGTTACCTTGCAGGTTATGGGGCTAAATGACCACTTGTGGAAATAATTTTTGTTCAGATCTTGTTTGAATTGGAATGTGTGTGAGGTTTCTTCTGCCTCAAATATTCTGTGAATCTGTGGTTTTTATGACAATGGTCCCTACTCCTATGACCAAAGGTGAGTAGCATAAAAATTTATTACCATTAGTTTCCATCATTTTATGTTCAAATTGACTCTGGTCCTTCATATTCCTCGTTTTGTCATTTGTTTCACTTGCATCTTTTCATATGCTCCTAGTTGTGAGAGACAATAGATTGGGGAGAGTTCCTCACTTCCTCTTCTAATCAATCCCCTCTGAAAGGTACCTGCATGATATACTGGAAAAACCTCTAGATTTGGAGTTAGAAGCTCTCTTTGAATATAGGCTACCATTTTTATTCTATGTGTGATCCTGGGAATGTTATTAACCTCTCTGAATCCCAGTTTACTCATATTAAGATGAGGAGAATGGACTAGACCTCAACTATCTGTTCGAGTTTCAAATACTATCACCTCAATGATAACATTAGGAAGGCTTGTTGAAAAGGGATGGAATGACCGTGCAAGAAGATTTTTGCCAAATTTTCATGTATTGTTTCAAAGTGCTTTAAGAAAGCTGCTTTCCTGGCCAGAACAGTATGAGACATTGATAGAAGGAAAGACATGACTAGTAATAATAAAAATTCACATTTCACCAGCAGTGTTAAGATTTACAAAGCTCTTTTGTTGCAACAACCCTGGGAGGTAGGTGGTGAAAATACTGTGATTTACAGATAAGGAAACACAAGTTCAGAGGCGAAGGGACTTACTGGGATTCTCACAGTAAATTCTGGGTTGAGAATTTCAGCCCAGATCTTTCTGGAGTCTGAATCTCTCCCTCTAATCTATGGCAGAACCCAATGTTATGGGTCTGTGTATAAAGGAGATAATCAGGCTAGTAGGATGAATATTAATCAGTCATTTTTATTCGTTTCAGAAATATTGAATTTCACTGTCAGTGGCTTTAATATTTATACTAACAAAGTTAATCCTATGTCATTTTGAGCTCTTGTTTTCAGTGTGGAATGGTCCTGTTGTAGTTCAATGATAATAAGTCCTCAGACTATTGGGAAATTCTGCTCTCCGCAGCGGTTTTCAATTGAGAAGATAAATTATCCTTTGAATAAGGCTAAAGCAAAGCAATAACATCACAATGTCCCTTGTTTATGAAATGTGTTTGCTAGCTATTGTAAGTCTGAAGGTAGTGTTATTTTGTGAACTGGAAAGCAGAACTAGAAATAATCCTTGAGTCCTGCTTTGTTGTCCCAAGTTAAACAGAAAGAAAAAAACAAAATTTGGTTTCTGATCTTGATTAGATGGTACCCTAGATAGACTGCAGGATTTGGAATCAGGAAGACCCGAGTTCAAATTCTACTCCAGACACTTTCTAGCTGTGTGACCCTGAAGACACTGAATCTCCCCGACTCTCACTTTCCTCATATGTAAAATGAAGATTAATAGTACCTGTGTCACAGGGTTTTGGAAATAAATAAAATAGCATATATAAAGTACCTTGCAAAACTTGGAGATATATAGGAATGCTAATTGTTATTAATTTTTTAGAAAATATCACAGAAATGAAAACTTTATTATGTATTAATATTAACTAATAAGAAAATAGATTTTGATATTTGTAATTTCCAAAGCATATTACCAGCATTACCTTAAGGGCATTTTCCTTTATGAATGTACAATTCATTTTAATGTTGGCCTTATGGTCCAGATCATACCTTGGTATTCATAATCATAAAGATGTAAAAATTGCTGATTTCCTTACTATGTCTTACTCCAATTAGATCGAAAGTGCTTCTTTCTCTTAAAGAAAACCTGTTGAGGGGTATATTTGGACAGTAAGTTGGATATAATCAAAACATGGAAGAATTTAAAGAAGTACAGTGAAGTATTTATAGGTTCCTGTACTTTAAATGAAAAGAAAATTGTTTATATTATGTTTTTTTTGCAAAGCTAGTTTCACATGACTCTTAAGAACATTATATAAAACAATATAAATCCAGCATTATTCCCTTTCTTTTTCCATTGTACTAAGAGCATATTAATTCATTAAGACTTTACTTGATCAGGATAATTTGAAAGCATTTTCATAGAAATAGAGAATTAGAGTTGAAAGAGACCTTGAAGGTCCTGTATCCCCAGCACTAGCTGAAGCTTGTTTGTATGCCCTTTGGATCACCACTTCTGCTTCAACAGCTTCAGTGATGGGGAATTCACTACCTAATGAGGCAGTTCATTTTTTACAGGTATAATAATAAGAGCTAGTATGGTATTTTAAAGTTTGTAAAGTGCTTCATATTTGGGCTTCAAATCACATTTGAAAAAGTGGTGCTATATAAATGCTAATTCTCTTTTCATTCCCTTCCCTGTCTTGTTTAATCCTTATAACAATCCTTTGAGACAGGTGCTAGTATTATCACCACTTTACAGGTGAAGAAACTGAGGCTGAGAGAGGTTTGGTGATGTGTTGGAGGTCACAGCTAAATAAATATTTGAGCCAGGATTTGAATTTAGGTCTTCCCAATTTCAAGTCCAACATGCTTTCCATTGGACCTAGCTGCCTATGATAAGTTATTTCTTATATTGAACTATAATCTGCCTCTTTATTACTTCTATCCATCCTATTGGTCTTCATTCTTCACAATGGAGCCAAGCAAAATAAGTCAAATTTCTTTTCCATACATCCTTTAAATATTTGTATATGTTAATACTACGTCTTCTTCAAAATAAATTTTCCCAGTTCTTTCAGTCATTTTTCCCTTTTCTATTGTATGCTTTCAGATTCCATGTAGACATAGTTTATAATGATCATTTTCTGACATTTTGCAATCTATGTTCTCTCCCTCCCATCCCACCTGCCCCCTGGAACAGCAGGTGATATGTTATAAATTATAAATGTGCTATCGTGTAATAGGCATTTCCATTTTTGTTATGTTGTGAAAGGAGAGAGTGAATTTTTATGTGGAGGCAGGTATCCTGTAAAAGGAAGATCAGTTCTTTTGAAATGTAGAAAGCTGGATTTGAATGCTGTAGTTTGAAGACTCTTAAGTGGGGTGGCATAAAACCCCAAGACTTGGACAGTTAAGAGCAGTTAAGAATGTGGGTATATAAGGAGCACCCCAAGCTGAGTGATTCACTCTTTCCTAGGAGAGAGTGCTGGGTGGAGGAGAGTGGTGGGATAATTCTTATCTCTACTGTTTTCTGCTTCTTCAAGCTACAATGCTCATTCTGACCCTCATGAGTTATATGAAGTGAGGCAAGTCACCTAACTTCTTTGAATTCTCCCTTCATGGAGACCTCATGAAATTCTCCAAAGATATATCTTTCTTCTTTTCAAGATATTGAACGATCACACTCCCTGAAGCTGCCATTTGCTTATGATTCTACATCTACCTAAAGCAGTTTCCACTGTTATTGGCTACTGATGAAAAATAGATATTAATATCTGTAGTAGCTCTTATAGAGTTGTGAGGATCAAGTGAGATCATGTATGTAAAGCATGTAACAAATCTTAAAGTACTATATAAATGCTGGCTATTAATATTTGATTTCACTTTGTTGACTTTTTCACTTCTTTCTGCAAAAATTCTGCTTTGGATTTTTTTTACTTCTTTCAATGACATTTTTATGTAGTTTATAATTTAAAACATTTTTTCAATATAGTTTGAAATTTTTTTCATCAAATTAAAGTCTCTTTAATTCTTTCTCTTGAGACTTTTAATCATGTTCAAATCTTCCTTCAATTTGTGCCATACCAATAATTCAGTCAAGTTTGTAGCCCTGCTTTTCTCAATTTTTCTGAAGTTGTTTTGGGCATAAATTTCTTTTGTCATTTTTCCCCTTTTACTTCTCATATACTATGGACTTTTAAAAATTGTGTTAGTGTTTTTGTTTGATTCTCATTCCTAGAGAATTTGTTTCTTTTCAGTATTTCTGCAGCTTTGTCGAGAAGACCTAATAGGAGTTCACTTCTTGGGGGCTTCTGACTCATCCTCTCCAAAGTTTTGCTGTGACTCCTGTCAGTTTGTTTTAATGAAAAGTAATTTTTTGCGGAAGATCTCTGAATAGCTATTCTACAGTATAGACAGATGCTTGTGTTGTTTTGGCTGAGTGGCAAAGAGAACGGCAGAAATGGATCAGTGCTGTAGGGAGGGTGTGGGTGGTAGTTATATGAGCACTGTGGATATCTGTTTTAAAATAATCTAATTCAACAAACGTTTATTAAGGATCTAATATGTGTAAGGCACTGAGCATATTAAGATGAAAATGACAGTCCCTCAAAAGAATTTATAGTTTACCAGAGGAGATATGATTACAATTGGATGAAAACACAATTCATTGTAATTCTCTAATATGACAAGTTGGCACAAAGTGGACATAATGAAAGTATTAGGAATAAGAACTCAACCTGTATTTTATCAACATGTATTTCCATCATGAGGAAATTGTCTCTACCCATGCAGGTTGGTGCCTTATCAATAACTTACATAATTAGAGAGCCATATAGAGCAGTGAAAGAGTAAACAGTTTGTTCTTGGTCATATACAATATGTGTCAGAGGAGGGACTTTATTTATTTATTATTATTTTTAAAACTCTTACCCTTCCACCTTAGAATCAATGCTGTGTACTGGTTCCAAAGCAGAAGAGCGATAAGAGCTAGGCAATGGGGGTCAAGTGACTTGCTAGCTTGGTAATCACTATGTCAAGTTGCCTTTCATGGTTGCACATTTTGATTATATATTGCTGACTGAGAACCAGTTAAAGCACGTGCATGTTTAATAAGGTCAGGTTAAGAAGAAAAAAAGGGGAATGCTCACAGAATAATTATTCAGCATTTGGAAAGTTATCCATAATTCATTCTTTTACCCCCTTTGGCAACTTTTGGAACATTTTGCTTTTATGTGGAATATCAGGTATTTTGAAAAGTTTTGGTTTGTTAGAATGAAATTCTGCTTGCATTTGGAATCTTTGGGTCATGTGATCTTAAACTGATTGCTAACATTAGCACTTGGGACCTGATTACTTTTATTAAGATACTTCATGTTCAGAGAAAACCAAATCTAAATCCGTAAAACTGAGTCTAATCCACAAAAATCCAGTAAGAGCTGAGTAATTGAACTTGGTTTTAAGAACATCCACCATCTTAGTAGAATTATGTATGTTACCAAATTTTTAGTTTCACTAAATAAGCTTTTTAGGAGCTAATGCTTCTCTCCAAATAGTAAACCACTTAAGGTAAGTGCCATACTACATTTGTTCTCCTACTGGGTGAGAGAGATAACTCAACCAAGAGAGAGTGTTCTTGATCTTTCCCAGTGGGGTAATGGCTATATTCTTGTAAATTTGACAAGTCTTTAGAGTAGCAAGTTGGATATATAGACACAATGGAGACTGCCTATCCCTCTCATGTCTTCCCAGAATTTTTCCCTTCAGTAACGTGAAGGGTGTGGGCCACTTCAAATCAATTAAATAAATATGTATTCATTTTTAAAAGATGTTTTATTGTCCCAATTATATGTAATAACAATTTTCAACCTATGTTTTCCAAAATTATAAGATCCAAATTGTTTCCTTCCCTCCATTTCCATCCCCCTTTCGGAGATGGTAAGCAGTTTAATCTGGGTTATATATTTACTATCATGCAAAACATACTTCCATATCAGTAATTGTTATAAGAGAATACTCATACAAAATGAAAACCCCAAAATAAAAACAAACTAATGTGAGAAATAGTATCCTTTGATCTACATTCCAACTTCAACAGTTCTTTCTCCAGAGATAGATAGCATTCTTTGTCAAAAGTCCTTCAGAATTATTCAGGATCATTGTCCAATAAATGTTTGTTAAATTCCCATTATGTTCCAGACACCATGTTAAGATCTGGGTCTATAAAAAAACCAAAAGTGAGTCCCTGTCCTTAAGGAACCTATAATCTAATATTGGAGGCAACATGCAAATAAATATACATGAAGCAAGCTATACATAGGATAAATAGGAAATAATTAACAGAAGTAAGGTACTAGAATTAAGAAGGGTTGGATTTTTACACAAATAACATCAGATTTAAATATTCAGAGAAAATCATTCATGGGTAGGCAGAGCCAATATAATTAGAATGACAATTCTACCTAAACTATTCTTATTCAATACCATCCCAATTAGATAATAAAAAAATCATTTTATTGAAATAGAAAAAATAATAAAATTCATTTGGAAGAACAAAAAGTCAAGAATATAAAAGGAATTAATGAAAAAATGTAAAGGAAGGAGGTCTAGCAGTAGCAGAATTTAAATTGTATTGTAAAGCAGCAATTATCAAAACTATCTGATATTGGCTAAGTAATAGAAAAGTAGTTCTGTAGAATAGAATAGACATACAACAAATAGTAGAAGAATATCATAGTAACCTTGTGTATGACAAAAGTAAAGCTCTAAACTTTTGGGATAATAAATCCATATTTGGTAAAAATTATCATAAAAACCAGAAAGCAGTTTGGCAGAATCTAGATATAGACCAATATCTTATACCATTTACCAAGATAAGAACAAAATAGAGATATGACCTAGGCATAAAGGGAGATCTCATAAGCAAATTAGGGAACATATCACCTGTTAGACTTATGTATAGAAGAATTTATGAATAATTAAGAGATAGAAAAAATTGTGAGATGTAAAATGAATAAATTTGAATATATTAAATTGAAGAGGGTTTGTACAAATAAAACTAATGTAACCATGATTAGAAAAAAAGTGGAAAATTGGAGAAAATTTTAAAGATGGATAGATGTCTCATATCTAAAATATATCGAGAACTTTGCCAAATTTATGAGACTATAGCCATTCCCCACTTGATAAATGGTCAAAAGATATGAACAGACATTTTTTTTGGATGAAGAAATCAAAGCGATATATAATTAGATGAAAAAATGCTCTAGATTATTATTTATTGGAGAATTGTAAATCAAAACAACATTGAGATATCTCATATCTATCAGATTGCTAAAATAATAAAAGGGCAAAATGACAAATGTAGGAGGAGATGAGGAAAAATGGGGACCCTAATATATTGTTGGTGGAACTGTGAACTGATCCAACCATTTTGGAGAGTAAGCTTGAATTATGCCTAAAGAGTTATAAAACTGCGTATACCTTTTGACCTAGCTGCTATTAGATTTATTTCCTGAGGTATCAGGATCAAGGAAAGAGGAAGAGAACCTTATACGTTTAAAAATGTTTATAACAGATCTCCTTGTGGTGGCAAAGAACTGGAAACTGAGGGGATGGCCATCAACTGAGGAATGTCTAAATAAGTTGTAGCATATAATTATGATGGAATACTACTGCACCATAAGAAATAATGAGTAGGTTAATTTTAGAAAAACATGAAAAAACCTATATGTAATTATGAAGAGTAAAATGAACAGAACCAAGAGAACATTATTTACAGTAACAGAAATATTGTTTGAAGGATGACTTGTGTGTGTCCACCCCCAGAGAAAGAACTGATAAATCAAAACAAACAAAGCACAGTTTTATATATACATATATCTTTTTGTTAGATGATGCCTTCTCTAGAATGGGAAGGGAGGGAGGCTGGGAGATACTTGAGAATTTCAATGTGACAAATACATACTTTAAAAAAAAAAAGAAGAGTTGGGGAAAGCTTTCTATAGGAAATGGGGTTTTAGTTGAGATTTAAAGGAAGCCATGGAGGTCATTAGGTAGAGGAAGGAGAACATTCCATCTTCTCTTTTAGAGCTAGAAGCCAGGAGCACCCCAATTGATTCGAAGAATACTTCAAGCTTGATGAGTCCTCCCAAAAGGGGAATCCACTTTAAGAGGCCTTAAAGGGGTCTTGAGAACAGAAGCACTAGCTTCTCTTCCACTGTGCCGTGCCTCTTATCTTACCCAGGGTAAGGCTCCACCAGTAAGGAGAGAGTCCCATGTCAATGGCCTTGGGATAATAGTGCTTGTATATTTAACAAATGTTTGTGGAATATTTTGAATCTTTCCAACTTGTGTATGCTTTTCTCTAGATGATTTCCCTATAACATGAACACTCATTTAACCTATTCTTTTTGAAGAATTATTTATTTTAGGATAAACTTATTTATTTGTGTTTCTATGAAAATTTCTAGTCAGTTTTTATGTTTTGGGGCTTCTGACATTTGATAAGCAAGGAATTGCTACCACACATCTGTGTGAAGAGAATAATTTTTGCTATAAAATTGTATTAAATGTTTCTTTATGAAAAAACTTAAAACTTTTTTCATGCCCTCCAACATATTTTCTTTGAAAATCTAACCTATGAAGGATCTATGATTTTATCATCATTTGCAATGCTCTCCACCCACAGAGATTTCAACTCTGGGACTTTGTAGATAAATTCTAGAAAGCTTTCTCAGTCACAGACAGGTTAAATGGCTTTACCATAGTGTCAGTCAGCAAATATCAAAGTTGAGATCTGAACACGGGTCTCTATTGATCTAAGCCAAGCAAACACTCTCCTAGCAATGCTGCTTTTATAAAATCTAAGGATAGCAAGAAAGAAGATTGTACTTCAAAACCAAATTGTTTCAGTGTTGGGAAAAAAATGGAAAATGCCTGATTATACTTGTTCATTCAGCTTTTGTGCAAATATAAATGGTGGAAACTACCTATAGTAACATTTTAAAGAAAGTATCTGGTAATAATTGTTTTTGTATAGATTGAATTAAATTATAGGTTGACTAAATTCTATTTGTAAAGGAGTGATTCCCTGAAATTCCAGAACCTAATAAACAAATGAATGAAGCATTTATTAAGCATCTACTATGATGAATTCATCATGTTAAGTGCTGGGAATGCAAATAGAATACTAAGACAGTCCCAGTTCCTAAGGAACTCATATTCTGTTGGGGGAGACAACACATATGGAAGAATACAGCTGCAAATCAGATAGAAAAGACTCATAGTCTTTATGGTACTGTAGCAAAACAGATGTTAATACCTCTTCTTTAATGTCATTATTAATGGCACCTTTCTTAGAGGTCTTGGGCTCAGGATGGAAATAGTGATCAAGGTGCTAGTGGTGGTGCTTTACCTTGACTAGTACATGCTGCCTCCTATTTCTCCTTCAGAGTGCCTTGATACTTCACAGAAATAATTTTTATAATTACAGAAAAGAGGCTGATAACAAGGTTATTAAATCGTAGAGGTATCTTTATGAAGTAGGAGCAGCCCCCTGCACGAATCAAAAAGGAGTCCATTAGATGAGATAAACAATTATAGGCAAGCCCCCCCTCGCCGAGAATCCAAGCAAAATCTGACTTAAAGAGGACTCCATTTTCTGGCAAAATGCATAGAAAATGTATGGAGCTGGAGAGGAAGAGACCACAAGAAGCCACATGAGTCTGGGAGAGTAGAAATTTGAGTAGAGGCAACAATCACAAATTACCAGATCAGTACTCTGGGAACAAGGCTGTTTGAACCATTCAGACAAGAAATATATTGAGACAGAATATTGTACTACTGAAAGTTTTCCAGCTCCTTATTAAACACACACACACACACACACACACACAACCCAAAGCAATAATCTTATATCTCTTTTCTCCTCTTAGGCACCTAGAAGAGAGCCTGAAGTCTTTTTCTCCGTTTGTCTTTCTTAACTTTAAATGTTTACTTTGTCATTATAGCCTATGCTATAGGAGCTAAATGGTGTAAAGGATAGTATTGGATTTGGAGTCAAGAAGAAATTAGTTCCAGTCCTGCCTCAGGTACTTAAGAATTATGTGATCTTTGGCAAGTCATTTAATATCTCCCAACCTAAGTTTCCTCATCTTTAATGAGGATAATAATAGCACCTACTTCACTGGGTTATTGTAAGGATCAAATGAGATAATGTATGTAAAGAGCTTTGCAAACCTCAAAATGTAATATATATATATATGTATATATATATGTATCTTCTATTAATGTTGTGGTGGTTGTTGTTGTTTTAACCATGCTATTTGCTAATCTTGAGGTATTTATTCAGAATGTAGCTGGGAGGAGGTTTTTAACTGGGAAATACCTTCTGAGAACCAAAAGTTTTAGCTATAGCACTGGGATGTTTTGCCAGAAGTACTAGTATCTGGTTGGGGGTTTGGAGCTAAGAAAGAATTACAGATTTTTTAAATTGAACTCCTTAGAGGATAGAAGGAACATTTTATTCTGAAACCCAAGAAACGAGTCAGCAATTAGGCCAAGTTAAAAAAGAAAAGTCCATAAAGGTAGAAAACAAAGCTTTTGACAGTTTTCTTTCTTTTTTCTTTTTTTTAAAACCTTACTTTTTGTCTTAGTGTTGATTCTAAGACAGAAAAGCAACAAAGGCTAGGCAATCAGAGTTAACTAACTTGCCCAGGGTCACACAAGTAAGAAGCATCTGAGGCCATATTTGAACCCAGGTCCTTCTACCTCCAGGCTTGGCACTCTAACCACTGGGATATTGGCTGCCCCATGACAATTTCTTAAAAATCTACCCTAATCAGCCTCAAGCTATCCAAGATGAACTAGAGAGCTCAGAATAGGTCAGTTTAGGAACTGTACTTACCTCTGTAGTCTATGTTACATAACTCAGTGCTTAATTATATATCATTTTATATAGTTTTAAAATTACCGTGTTTTAATCTTGTTTCTCCAGCTATACTGTAAGCTTCTTTAGAAAAGAGACCATGCCTTATACTTATATTGTATTCCTTATGGTAGCTAGGAAAGTCTTTCACTCGCATCAAGAAGGTATTCAATAAATATTTACTGACTGCTTTGTATTTAAAAGTTATTATATACCTTGCCAATCGAATATGCAGTGATCTATTACTTTTACTTTGTCATATACAGCTATATCTTAGTTCTATTTAAGTACTATCATAGATTTTAAGTTTTTAGGAAGTAGAGCAAATGCATCATTTTATTTGTTCTGTACCTCAGTATCACAAATGAAGGAGTTAAATCCTTAGTATTATGATGATGATAAGCTTCCCTTTTTTAATAGAATAGTAACTAAAAATTACAATTTATGATGTTAAAATAGTACCCTAGTAATATAGTCCCCTTTTATATCATTTTTTGGTGGTGGTAGGGAAACACTTCTACTGGCTTCATTTTTATCTTTGTGCTGAAGTTGTTTTCTCCTTGAGCAGAGAGCATTCAGGTAGATCATTGTGGAACATATTTGCTGTCTTCCATTTCCTGAAAGCCTTCTGAATATGCTCTTGACAATGTTGTCATAACAGAATGTTAACTGGTGCAGTGAAAACATAATTTAACATTAACAAGGCAGCTTGACAGTCCCTAATATGTGTGATACGATGTGCAATAAAGTAAATCTGTAGCTAAACCTAAATTAAATTCTTATGGAGATTCTACAGAGCATGATGTTTTCAGTTTTCTTATTATATAGTGATAAATATTTTCTGGTGCAACTAATGCATATAAAGCATTTTATAAACTTTAAAATGCTCTGTAAATTTAAGTTATTATTTCAAGTGGCTAAATATTATCAAGACTTGGTAGCAGTTATTATTTCTAAAGCTTATAGTAAAAAGAAATCATTTATACTCATATGTGGATTGTTTTGCTATATTATGTGTTATGAGCATTTTAATTCAATGAAGCAGGTATTTTTTGAGTAGCCTCTTATTGACCTTCTATGGGAATTCAGCAAATTAGAAATTGTAAGGATGGTAATGTAAATATTTTTATACATACAAATATGTTATAAAAAAATAAAATGTTATACATAAAATGTTATAAAATTTTTAAAAATTCCATTTAAAAAACATTTACACAGTGGATAGAGTGTCAGACCTTGAGTAGGTTCAAATCTGACTTCAGACACTTGCTAGCTGTGTGATCCTGCACAAGTCACTTATCCTAGTCTTTACCTTTCTTCTGTCTTAGAATCAATGGAAGATAAGGCTTAAAAAAAAAGACATCTACATGGGATTGGTGTCTGGATAGTGATCATATGGCTTTGCAGAAACTTTAGAATTCTCATCTCAGCAAGTTTTTAAAAATAGCCAAAGATTCTAAGTTTTCTGAGTATGCATATATGTGGATATTTCTGAGGAAATACAGTGAATCAGATAACCTGATAGAAAAGCAAGAATTTGTCTTGATAGAGTGTTGTTAAAGCTACAAAGTTTCTCAGTGGCACTTCCAGACCCCACCATCTCTGAAGATCTTTTCCAAATATCTTTTTAAGAACCATTCCAGGACCCTGGGCTCTGAAAGGTGAGCTTGTATCTTATGTTAGTTTTATCCAGGTCTGTACATCATTTTCTTTTTTTAAATCCTTACTTTTTGTCTTAGAGTCAACACAAAGTGTCAGTTGCAACGCAGAAGAGTGGAAAGGGTTAGAAAATTGGGGTTAAGTGACTTGTCCAGAGTCATACAGCTGTGAAGTGTCTGAGGCCAGGTTTGGACCCAGTACTCCCATCTCTGGATCTTGCTCTCTATCTATAGAGATATAGCATCCTAGCTGCCCCTCTATATCACTTTCTAGTCTTTTTTCCAAACTGTGCTTTTCCAAATTAGACTTCCTCAGGTCATTCTGTTTTTCTTATCATCCTTCTCTTGACATGCTTCAGATTGGCAGGGTCTTGCCTAACATGTGTTAATACAATGTGTAGATGTGGTTTCTCCAGAACAAGAATACAAGACCTCACCTACCTCTTCATGGATACTATATTTCTCTTTATGTGGTCTTTCATCCTTTTGGCTCTTTTGATTGTCATGCAACACTACTGACTCACTAAATTTATTGCCCATTTAGCTTGTTTCCAAATGAACCTAGGTAATTAAAACTCTTAGGACCTTTTCACAATCTAGCCTTACTTTCCTTGTATTAAATTTATTCATGCAGGTAAATTTTTTTATCTCAAGTATAGGATTCAACATTTATCCATACTAAAAGTTCTATTATTGGATTTGAGTCAAGAGGATTCTAGCCTCTCCAGATCTTTTAAGAATTTATCATTTCTGAAATTGGCTAACCCTCCTAGCTTTGTGTCAACTCTGAATTTGATGAACATGCCATTTAAACCTTTCTCCAACTCACTGATAAACTATATTGAAAAGAATAGGTGTGAGAACAGAGCTCTTCACTAGACACATCTTTCCAGGGTAACAGTAAACAATATTTGTAACTTATTCCATAATGTGATTTTATAACCTGGAATACGTGATGATATCCAAAGAGCTCCAATATCTCTTTCCCAGATTTGTATTCATTATCTATGGCTTCATTATGTATTTATAGATCAGACAGCTAGAACCACCAAATGAACCTTTTTTTTCTTTTTTAACTAGTTTTTTAGGAAGAATTATGCAGGGTGTCCACAATGTTTAGTACTTTGTGGACACCCTGTATTAAGGAAAGGACACTGAAAAAAAGAGACAGGAGCATCTGGGTTCTAATCCTAGTGTTGCCACTAACTAGTTGTATAAATGTTCTCATCTATTAAATGAGGGATCCCTAGGATCCCTTTTATGATTCTATAGTAGGTAATTTATTTCCTCCATAAAACCATTAATTTACCCTAGAAAATAGGTTTGACTTTCCCCCCACTTTATGAAATATAATAATCTTTAAAACAAAATGTGTGATTTGTTGATGCCTTGAGGAAATACTTTTTGTCTGTTTCCATCTCATAACAAATGATGGCCTCTAAAATATGTAGTATGATTTCAGATCCATTTAAAAAAAGAATGGAATGAAGCTGGATATGTTGGCATAGTCTTGTAATCCTGCTGGTAGGGAGGCTGAAACTGTCTGCAGGAGTGCCATAATGATGTGGTATGTGTACTAGGTCACCAATATGGTGAGTACCCAAGAGTATGAGGCTACCCAGCTGCCTAAGGACCAATTGGATCCAGGTAACCAACAGAGTAGATTAAGGTTCCCATAGCAATCAGTAGTGGGATCAGGACCAGGAGAGATAGGGAGCTACAGTCTCCAAAAAAATAAAATAGAGTAAAATAAGATAAAACAAAACAAAATAAAATAATGGGATAGTGTTAGCAAAGAACTAGCCAGTTTTTTTCCATTGGTGTCTTCTATAAGACTTCTGGTTGTTGTCTTTATAGCAATAGATACAGTTTTCATTTCTTATCTAAGTTACCAATAACTTTATATTTGCATTAGGTTTTGGCTTTATACGTTTCAGCTTTAATCTAAAACCCTACTGGAGAATAAGGAACCAGGCTGTCTAAGAGGCTGGAAAAGATGTTGCAATTAATTGGACAGCAGTATAGAGATGAACTGGTTGTGATGTCAGGATTAGAGAGAATATACAAATAAACTACCAAAGACTGAAATAAGCAGATTAGACAGGCATAAAAAAAATCAGTTGGGTTGTCAGGAGTCCTTGATGGACTAACTATCATGTCAGAAGACCCTGCCGTAATTCTGTGTAGGAACATTGCAGTAGACGACATCTGTTTTTACTTCAATGTATCTGTCAGAGATGGCACCTACTGCTGCCACAATAACAGGAAACAGAGAAACTGATGAAAAAAATCTCATGCACCTGATGATATGCAGACATCCTTAGAGGGGAGGATAGTAACAGTCAACATTAGATTCTAAAATCAGTGAAGGCTGTTTTTAAAAATTATACTTTGCTATTTTCAGTATACTTTCTTGTCACTTTCATCTCTGTACTAGCCAGTATAATAGATTTACTTTTTATATTATATAAGATGGAATATTAAATTCCTCTTAATATTTAAAAATAACTTGATAGACTACAATCATGTATTCTTTCTTATCATTATTTTATAATATAACTATTATTAGATGTGGCTGAACTTTCATCCCATATTCCTGTCCACAGCCTCTTAGCATAGACCAAGCATGGATCTTCTCCCTGTTCTGGTCATTACTTCCTGCTCTAGATTTTCTGGTCATACTTTTCTAAGCTACAATAATTTCCTGTTTTGACCTCACCCTTGAGACCTCATGTCGGGAACCACAGAGGTCAGAGTCCAACAATAACTAGGTTACCTCCTGGACCTTGTTCTGTGTTCTTGTTCTATGATTCTTCCTTTATTATTTTGCTATGAATAGCTGTTGATTCTTTCTGTTGAATTTAATGTATAGCAGGTGACTGGTCCTTGCCTTACCCATCTGCTCCAAGGAAGAATTTTGGTAAATTATAAAACTATCCCAGTAATACCCAGAAAGGCAGTGATGGTTTCTTCCTTTTTCTTTCCATACCAATGTTTCTATCTGTGTATCCTTTTTATCTTTCTGCCTTTCCTTTTGGGTCAAAGGGTATGGACTTTAATTTGCTTTCTGAGGATAATTTCAAAATGCTTCTAGAATGGTTGGACCAATTGGTAGTTCCCTTAACAGGGTTATTAGTGTGCCTCTCTTTATACAACTCCTCCAGTACTGACTATTTCAATCTTTTGCCATCTTTGTTAATTTGCTGGGCATGAAGTAAAATTCAAGAGTTGCTTTGATTTACATTTTTCTCATTAGGAATTTAGAATAATTGTTCACATTAGTTTTTATAGTATGTGATTATTCTTTTGGAACTACTCTTTAAATGCTTTGACTACTGAATTATTCACTGAGCAATGTCCAGTTATTTTAGAACTAAGTGCCTATGCTCTCCCTGAACATCAAATGAAGCTCTTTTTATTTACATCTACGATTCAGGGATTCAGGTCAGTTTGCATACTAGGCTACTCCGTCGATTGACTTCTGGTTCTCTATGGTTTCTACACATAGAAGTCTTCTGTTTATTTTCAAGTTGTCCTTTCCCTGTTTGGGGCTTTGATTAGTTTAATCTTTAACTTCTCTTGTTTATATTTTTGCCTTTCCTATCTTCACTCCATATGCTTGAATAGTTTTTCTTGATTTGCATCCATTTCAAAACATCCTAGCTATACATCTATCTCCAACCTACAAGTTCCTTTGACACTTTTCTTTACTTCTATTTACTCATATTCAGAGTAATAACTAAAACTTTTCCTTCTCAGAGAATGCTTTTTAAGTGTGTACCTGGGTCAAACAGCATGAAATATGCCCTCAATTCATTTCAGTTGGCAGTATGGAGGTGGGGGCGGGTAGTGATAGTTATGTTGCTGACATTATATAGATACCTTTCAACAGAGCTAGAGCTTGTGTGTGTATGTTGGGGGATGGAGTGTAAAGACCTGAAAAACAAGCAGAAAAAATTATCTGCCTTTTTACTCTGATGGTTTGATTGCTCTTACCTTTTTAAAAGGGAGAATGAATTAAAGTTGAACTAACTGGCAAAAAATAAATAAAAGATTTGTGTTGAACATTGAAAGATCTCCTGTCAGCTGCTTATCAGAGCCATGTGGAACATCCAATAGAGAACTAAGTTGATAATTACTCATTAACATGATAGTTCTTTCCATATTTTGACACTAAAGATGTTCTGAAATGGTTCGTGCTGTGATAATGCTTAGTCATCAGGCTAAAAGAGTTTACTTCTAAGTCTTATTAAAATGCTTGTTGAGTGCATTAATGAGTAATGACAACTGAAATTCTATGTGACCTGTGAAAACATGGAACTTGGTAATATGGTATTTTTGCCAAACCAGAAAGTTCTAGCATATTTTTTAGAAAAGGAAATATTTACTGTGGGAATAGATCAATTTGCATTTTTGCTTCTCAATTCATCTTTAAAGAGATTTATTAACTTTGCATCAAAACACTGTACTTTGGGTGCTAGATTGCTTTTAGCAATAAGAATGATTATTCTCCTATCAGTGATAATGAGATTGTGCTCTTAGGCAAATATTGACTTCAGCCATAACTTTTTTCAGTTATTAGTTGTGGCTCAGCTACATAGTGGCATTGATTGGCAGAGACCTTAAGCTGCATTGGCTCCAATGAACCATCCCTTTTAATCAAACAATAAGTTTTTGACAAGCCCTAACTGTGCCAAAGTATTATGGTAAGTGCTGATGATACAAAGGCAAAAGTAAAACAGTCCTTGCCCTCAAGGAATCTGCATTTTAACAAGGAGGTCAACAAGAACATATATAAATGTATGCATAATCAATATATAGAGAAAATGAGGATTTTCTTTTTTTTATTTTATTTTTTAGATAAATTTTTCCATGGTTACATGATTCATGTTCTTACTCTACCCTTCCCCTCTCCCCACCCATAACCAATGCACATTTCCACAGGTTTCTTCATGTGTCATCAACCAAGACCTATTTCCATATTATTGATAATTGTATTAGGGTGGTCATTTAGAGTTTACTTCCCAAATCATGTCCGCATCAACCCATGTGTTCAAGCAGTTGTTTTTCTTCTGAGTTTCTACTCTTGTAGTTTTCCTCTGAATGTGGATAGCGTTCTTTTCCCTAAATCCATCAGAAATGTCCTTGGTCATTGCATTGCTGCCAGTATAGAAGTCCATTACATTCTATTTTACCACAGTGTATCAGTCTCTGTGTACAATGTTCTCCTGGTTCTGCTCCTTTCAGTCTGCATCAATTCTTGGAGGTCTTTCCAGTTCACATGGAATTACTCCAGTTTATTATTCCTTTGAGCACAATAGTATTCCATCATCAGCATATACCACAATTTGTTCAGCCATTCCCCAATTGAAGGGGATACCCTTGTTTTCCAGTTTTTTGCCACCACAAAGAGTGCAGCTATAAATATTTTTGTATGTGTCCTTTTCCCTATGATCTCTTTGGGGTACAAACCCAGCAATGGTATGGCTGGATCAAAGGGCAGGCAGTCTTTTATAGCCCTTTGAGCATGGTTCCAAATTGCCAGCCAGAATGGCTGGATCAGTTCACAACTCCACCAGCAATGCATTAATGTCCCAATTTTGCCACATCCCCTCCAACATTCATTACTCTCCCCAGCTATCATTTTAGCCAATCTGCTAGGTGTGAGGTGATACCTCAGAATTGTTTTGATTTGCATTTCTCTAATCATTAGAGATTTGGAGCACATTCTCATGTGCTTATTGATAGTTTTGATTTCTTTATCTGAAAATTGCCTATTCATGTCCCTTGTCCATTTATGGATTGGCAAATGGCTTGATTTTTTGTACAATTGGTTTAGCTCCTTGTATATTTGAGTAATTAGACCAGTGATTCCCAAAGTGGGTGCCACCTCCCCCCCCCCCGTGGGTGGTGCAGCAATCCAGGGGGGTGGTGATGGCCACAGGTGCATTTATCTTTCCTATTAATTGCTATTAAAATAAAATAAAAATTTCCAGGGGGCTTTAAGTAATCTTTTTTTCTGGAAAGGGGGCAGTAGGCCAAAAATGTTTGGCAACCACTGAATTAGACCTTTGTCAGAGTTTTTTGTTATAAAGATTTTTTCCCAGTTTGTTGTTTCCCTTCTGATTTTGGTTGCATTGTTTTTGTTTGTACAAACCCTTTTAAATTTAATATAATCAAAATTATTTATTTTGCATTTTGTAATTTTTTCTAACTCTTGCTTGGTTTTAAAATCTTTTCTTTGCCAGAGATCTGATAAGTATACTATTTTGTGTTTGCCTAATTTACTTATAGTTTCCTTCTTTATATTCAAGTCATTCACCCATTCTGAATTTATCTTGGTGTAGGGTGTGAGATGTTGATCTAAACCTAATCTCTCCCATATTGTTCTCCAATTTTCCCAGCAGTTTTTGTCAAATGGTAGATTTTTGTCCCAAAAGTTGGGCTCTTTGGGTTTATCATACACTGTCTTGCTGACGTCACTGTAAAAGTGAAATTTGGGAAATGTATCAAACTACATTTCCCGTGGTCCAACGGCTTTCTGTTTCCGGTTTTGGGCTTGGGAAGGCTTACTTCTTGACGCAGGGAAGGGTTTAAATCTCCTGGGTTAGGAGGAAGTGGTCTCTTTTGCCAGTAGGCTCGCTCTTTGGCGAGTAGGCGCTTCTGGAGGCGGCAGTTTTGAATGCTTACAAGCGCGTGGTCTAATGATTTTATCTATCAGCATGGCTTTAATTAAAATACTAAATTATATATTTATACAAGCCTTTATCATTTTTAATATTTACAATTTGGCGAACCAGAAGGTCGAAATTCGAACTCTAAATCTTCCAGATAGCCTAACTATAGCCATGCCTGCTTTTTGGCCATCTGGCTCAGCTCTTTTGAGCACTTTTTTAAAAAAGGAAAGTGACTTTCCTTGCCATGCTTTTGCTAAAAGCAAGAGCACGTTTTTGCCTCCAGTGGGACTCAGCCGGCCAGTCCAGCCCAAGCCACCTTGGGAGGGAGGTCAGGCCAGCCGATTCGGGCTTTTGGCTTTGCACTAAAATGCCGGAGCCCAGCCAGACTGTCTTTGACACTGATCTCCATTCTTGACTCGCTGATGCTGCCGATTCTGCTGATGCTGCCATCGTTCCACTCCAGAACCTGAGATTTCCGGGAAGGAACCCAGTCCTGACTTGCCAAGATCTCGACCTCCAGAGACTGCTTCAGTTCCTGCCGCTAACGTTTGGGTATATTCCCCTTCCTCTCTACTTTCTTATAGGAGACATTCTAGCCTTCCACATGTTTCTCTAAAGACCTAATTTGGCCACCCACACAAGCTCTACGTGGGATTTTCTACAAAACTGACTTTAAGTTTTTCTCTAGCCCTGAGCCCAATGACCCGACACCACGTGGACCTAGGAACTAGCTTTTACCCTTAATGGGGCCGAATGGCCTATTCAGACTTGCTTGTGATTAAAAACTGAACTCAGGGGAAGAACTTTGAACTTTTAGAGAAAAAAACCCTTAAACTCAGCAGAACTCAATCAAAAGAACCTTAAATTGAAACCAGGGGTGAACTTCTAAAACCTCGGAACTGAATGAGCTTTATTTCTGTTTTAAAAAGACTGTATCTTACTATATATTGCTAATTACTTTTGTTAATTAATCTTGCTTATTTCGTTGATTTTCCTGTTACACTGAATCATTTTAAGTTAATGTAGTTTGTGGCTGCTAGATTAATTCTGTTTATGATTTTATTGTAACTCCCAAATAATGAGAAAAATCTATTAGAACTGGTAAGAGGTTTTGACCAGCTTGTTGATCTGATACTACTGGATTTATAGAAGCACAAGTCTTTTAAAATTCATTCTGTCTTGGTAATTGCAAAGAACCTTGAAAGTTTCCATGCTTTAAATATTACCTTGTAATTTTACAAGAGATCTTTTTAACTTTTACTTTAAATCCTTAAGAATTGTTGCCTTAAATGGGTAGAAGCATTCCTACCCAGGATTTTTTAAAACAGGAAGCCAAGGAGCTCCTGTATATTCTTATCTGAGGATGATTATACCAGAAGGTTTCTTTTTTAACTATCACATTTTGCTATGGAAGCAATAACAGCATTTGCCAAGGGTTACAGATCGTAACAAGTATATGATTTTGAACATCATTATTTATTGTTTTAAAATGTGCTATTGGAAATAATGGTACTCTATTTGAATGTGCATTGTGAATCTGCTATTTTGTAAAACCCACTTTCTCTCACAGAAAGTCTCATTTTTAGGTAACATAACCCTTCTAGTTCTAAGCTATATATATATATATATATTTTTTTTTAATTTTTAAAACATTTTTCTAATGAGCAATTGATTTTCCTTTTTATCATCTTGTACTGGAAGTACATATATAATCATTATTTATCCTTTTTCTAATTCTACAGCAAATACCTGAGCCTATAGGACTGTGATTTAAATGCCTCTCTGATTCCAGAAGGGAATATGAAAGCCATTAATAGTGCTAAAGAAAGCACATGGTCAGAGACTTGACTGACTAAGATCTGCAAAATAGCAGTTCTATGCCAATACTTTAGAGCTTGGAAATTGGGGTTTGAGTCCTGGAGTCCCAGTCTTTTCTAAAACTTTAGAGGACGTGGGTCCCCTCGACTTAGATTCCTAGAAAGCACCTAAGATTGGTTATTTTATTTGGCTCACTTCCCTGAAAAGCTGATGATAAGTCAGATCAGAGAGAGACATTTTCCTTAAGTCCTAGCCCTGGATGGGTAATTGCATACTGCTGAATTCACTTTAATTAGACCTTCATTCAAAGGTCTAAGTTTATTTTCCCTAGATTTTTGCACATTTTACATTTACAAGTTAATTTTTTCTTCTTTTTTCTTGAATTTTATTCTTTTTATTTTGCCAATTGAATTCATATAACCCCCAGGACTCAGCCACTCATCCTTAGCTGACCTGAGGTACCTTTTTTTTAAAAAAAGGTTTGTTTAAGATTTACCTCACGGGGATATCTGTTAAGTTTTTTAAAATTCGATAATGTAAAAATATATGTATATTTAATTAACTCTTTTAGGAGTAATTTCACGGGGAATTAAATTGTATAAAATCTTAGAAGAAAATGTATGTTTTGTAATCTATAATGTAAAGTTTAAATTCTTTTGAGAATAATTTCAAGATAAGGATCTTGACATCTCCCCAGAATCCAGACGACGAACTTGTTTGGTGAGGACACATGAAGATGTCTGAAAAGCCTTCACTGTACCATGAAGACCAAACTTTGAACTTTGGGGTGCAGTTGATTGAACTATGGGGAGTTGAAATTGAGTTGTATGTATTGTTTTAAATTGTACACTGTTGTGCCAGTGGGGGACAGCCCCCCAAATTGGTTTTTTGTCAATGCGTCTAATTTTAACCATTTGTTCATCTATTTCTTTTATCCCCAAAATTCCTGAAAAATTTAGAAGTTGTTATTTTTACAGGTCCAGCGAAGAAAAAAGGACTAACCTTTTTTTTTGCCGGACCTCACGGGGAATTGTAAAAAGTGAAATTTGGGAAATGTATAAAACTACATTTCCCGTGGTCCAACGGCTTTCCGTTTCCGGTTTTGGGCTTGGGAAGGCTTACATCTTGATGCAGGGAAGGGTTTAAATCTCCTGGGTTAGGAGGAAGTGGTCTCTTTTGCCAGTAGGCTCGCTCTTTGGCGAGTAGGCGCTTCTGGAGGCGGCAGTTTTGAATGCTTACAAGTGAGTGGCCTAATGATTTTATCTATCAGCATGGCTTTAATTAAAATACTAAATTATATATTTATACAAGCCTTTATCATTTTTAATATTTACATCACTTACCCCAAGTCTATTCCACTGATCCTCCCTTCTGTTTCTTAGTCAATAACATATTGTTTTGATGACCGTTGCTTTATATTATAGTTTAATATCTCATACTGCTAGGCCACCTTCGTTCATATTTTTTACATTATTTCCCTTGATATTCTAGATCTTTTGTTCTTCCAAATGAACTTTGTTATAGTTTTTTCTAATTCAGTAAAAAAGTTTTTTGGTAGTTTGATAGGTATGGCACTAAATAAGTAAATTAATTTGGGTAGAATGGTCATTTTTATTATGTTAGCTCGTCCTACCCATGAGCAATCAGTGTTTTTCCAATTATTTAGATCTAGTTGTAATTGTTTGGAAAGTAGAAAACAGGGATTTTCATAGGGAGTGCACGGATAGTGAACAGGATCAGGAAATTCTCCTTATAGAAAGTAGTGGTATTTAAGAGATAGCTAGGTGGCTCAATGGATAGAGAGCCACACCTGGAGATGGGAGGTTGGGTTCAAATCTAGTCTCAGACATTTCCTAGTTGTATGACCCTAGGCAAGTCACTTAACCCCAATTGCCCTATCTTTACTGATCTTCTACCTTAGAACTGACATAGTATGGATTGTAAGACAGAAGGCAAGGGGTTAAGTGGTAGTTGAACTGAGTTGTTTTTTTTTTTTAATTCCAAACAACAAACTTCAAATAAAGTTATCATTGCCATGCAAAATAAAATAGAAGGATTGTACAAGAAACTGCGAGTTTCTATTACATATAGCTAGCGTTTCCTTTTAAGAATATAATAAATTGAACATATAATTTTAAAAACTATTTAATTTGCTTATTTCTTTCCATTCTTTTATTTTGTTTTGTACATTAAAAATACTTTGATCACCATCTTTTCTTTCTTTTTTGACAATCCTATCCTGTCTTTGACAATCCAACTCCTCTCTTCTGCCTCCCTTTCCTCAGATTAAAAAAAAAAAAAAGAAAAAGAAAACACTTGTAATCAATATGTCTAGGCAAATAAAACAAATTCCTACATTGGCGCTGACTGAAAATGTATACATCATTCTGCACCTTGAGTTTATCACTTCTTTGCCTTGAGGTGGGTAGCATGCTCCATCATTAGTCCTGTGGAGATAGGTACATATACTTTTTGATAGACACTGGATAGGATAATGTTAAAACACTTGGTATTTGTATTTGTAAATGGGTATTTAAGCAGTTCTTTCAAAAGCTATTCCCTGCTATAAAACTCAGTAATTCTTCCAGGGTCTGCTAGTTGTTTATGAACCATAGAACACCATAATATCAAAAGAGCCAAAATCTATGTTGATAAAAGGGTAATGTTGGATGTAAGTAGACTGCCTCCTACTACAAATGATGAGCCATGTAAAACAAGTCTTGCAGAAAATATCTCAGAAATATATTATCAGAAAAGAAGGTAGGTTGATCCTACAGCAAGATCAATGTATAACAGTGTTGTAGCCTTCATTAGACATGGAAGTTTCCAGATTTTTATTTCTTGCCCTCTCCTGCCCTTCCCATTCCTACAGAAAATTTATGGGAGGCTGTGGACAAACAATATACAAAATGAGAAAGCATGGATGGGCTATTATATTCATTGTAGGAGAGAGTACCCAAATTTATGAGACTACAAGTAAATTGATATATTGATATGAAAAATACCATCTGTTGATATATTCCATAGTTTTGTGTTCATACTAACTCAATATGAGCTATAGCAAGTTGTGAAGAACCTTCTGGTAGTATGGTAATTAAAACTTGGGACTACAGAATTTAGTACACGATCATTTCTGCTTTTTATGTCTTCATATAAAATGACTGGGAGTGGTGGCAGTTAAGAGAAACAAGCAAGATGAGTAACAAAGCCAAAAACTGACCTCCCCCCCATCTGTGTCATCCAGGAAGGCTCTCAAATGAAAATTTTATGATGCCAAGGTGGGTAGAAACAATTATGCCAAAGGCATAATCACAGGAATTTGATGTTCTCTCCTTTCAGTGTTTGTCTAGCATCATTAAATTCTTGCGTGTAGCTGACTAACTGTGTATATATACTCATATCATTCTGTGAAACTATTCAGATACCAACTACTATTGGACTTTTCATTTCCCTTGCTGCCCTTATATCCTCAGATTTTACTGGCCTTTAAATCCAGCTCAGAAAAAGCTAGACTTTTGTCATAAGTTGACACTTTTCAGTTTTTTGTTATTAGTGTTAAAAAATTTACTAGCATTATTGCTTATTTGTATGAGGAGTCCATAATTCAAGGATTCCTGGGCAATTTACAAAAATCACCACATAGAAGGTATATAGTTAAATTCTGAACACCACAATAAAATTTTGTCAAGGGGCCCTTCTTTCTATTACTCCTTTGCCATGTCATCTGGAAAGCACCCATAGGGATTTTAAAGCAGGAATATATTCATCATTATAGTAATTATTAGGGACAAATGAAAACTCGCAATTGTCATTTTATCAGTATAAGGTGGCAGTCCTCTAAAATAATTAAGGAAATGGAATTAGTAGCCCAATCTACTGGAATCATTATATTCTATTCCTTTTGCCTTTACTATATATTAAAATACTCCATTGTTTTCCTAGAAACTCTTTAATCATTGAAAACCTATTCCATCTTTCATCAGAGTTCACTGCATTTCCATTCCTATATGACATTAAACTCATATTTGCTGACCTACTTTTACACATGCTCTATTGCAGCAATTATGCCCTCCAACAAAGTTTCCAACTTTCTATTTCTCTCTTGCTTAAATGTTATAGGTGACCAATGTCATGATTTTTCTGAGAGAATTCTTGTGAATTTTTTCTTATCGACTTGTTTGTTCAGCAACTTATGATGTTTGTTATGTTTCAGTGGGATTTTATGAAATAGGATGATATTGCTAAATAGCACATCTTAGTTCTACAATTACAAATATGGGTCATTTATCTTTAGGTTCAACTTAAGAAAAAAAAAAACAAGTGATGCGACTATCTCTTGGTAGAAACTTGCATGATAGCCCTGAAGCAATAAATACATTTTCTATATAGCTAAGCTATTCTTCATGGAATCAGATCCTAATATAGTCAGCATTTCTTGATAGTAAGAGTGAAGCCCTGGGAACCACAAAAACATTGAGTTGGAATTTTTGGGTGACCTTAATGAAGTCATTAAATATCTTTATGTCATACACATTAGAATAATAGAACACAGACCCTTATGGTATAAAAGGAGCCTTCAAGGTCATATAGTTCAGTTCCTTCCCAAACACAGAAATCTCTTCTTCAACAGTCTTCTTAGAGGTTCATCTATTATGAACGCTTTCAGTGATGGAGAACTCAGTATTTTGCAAGGCAACCTCAGTCCATCTGGAGACTGTTTTATTTTTTAGAAAATATTATGATAACAGTTGCTCTACTGAGGGTTTTTTTTTAATACAATGAATTATGGGGGAAGCTAGGCGGCTCAGTGGATAGAGAGCCAGGTGTAGAAATGGGAGATCCTGGATTCAAATCTGGCCTTGAACACTTTCTAGCTCTGTAGCCTTGGGCAAGTCATTTAACCCCAATTGCCTGGTGGTTACCACTTTTCTGCCTTGGAACCATTACTTAGTATAGATTCTAAGATAGAAGGTAAGGTTTTTTAAAGTACAGATATATATATTCACACTTAAAGATTAGGATATTTGATTATCAGGAAGATTTACAGTAAATTGCTAAATGTTTCAAAGTGGGGTTTTCCCCTAGAAGATATTTGACTTAGTAGTCTGATTCAGTGAACTGAATAGTTTTAAAATATCAGTGGCTCAACAAGTCACTATCTGAAATATGTACTAGGAGGAATAAAAGAAAAAGACTCCATTAATCATTCAGGATATATCCACATGATGCCAGAATATCTGACAGGAACAGTGAAAAAGTCCATCATTCATTTAGGTGTTTTAGCTCTCTGGCATGCCAATCATTTGGATATTTGAAAACATAAGATTGATAGATTTTCAACTTTTCATTCTCGTGTTTTGTACAATGTAGATAACATTCAAGGCTGAGATTAACTTGCTTATCTTATATCTACAAATGTTTAAAAATTCAGCTGACCCCAGAATAGGTGGCAGAGTAGAGGCGCTTAGGGTTAATTCCCAAGACAATCTATATGAGAAAAAACAGGCTTGAGCTTTTCCTGTGAGATTTTGATTAGATTTTTGCTGAGGTTTATTGAGTACTGAAATGGGTTACCTAGGAAGGCTATAATGCCGATTTTATAAGAAGCAGAATAGATTTGATTGTGTCTATGAGGTTTGCACAATTCTGTCTGAAAAAGCAAGTTGCATTATATGGCATTTGAAGGTTCCTGCCACTACCCTCCTCCTACCAAGTCTCCATTTCTCCATTAGACAGTTACATGATCTGCATACATTTCATCCCATGCTTCTTGTGATGCAGACAATGAGGATGTGAAATATGTGTGGGCAAAGGCATTTTCTGCTTTGGGGGCAAAAGAAGAGGGGAAAAACATCTAGAAAGCAGAAATGTCTTGTTTAAAAGGAGCAAAACTATTTTTGTATCAAATCTTTAATGACCGAATTACACTCTATAATTATAATAGAAAGAATGAATTGATGACTTTGTACTTTTATTTATTTCAGCTGAGAAAATTCAGAGAGCTTTAGAAGATTGATGTCGTTAAGGTAGTACATTATTACACTTGTGAAGAAAGGGTACATATTATGAATGGAAGAACTAATGGAGCAAGGAAGCCGTTTTTCTTAAAATCACACCAGCAGATTCATGGTGGAATTAGAGAGAGCATTTGACATTTCTTTTCAACTTTATCTTCTCTACCTAAGAAATTGCTGGTCTTAAGACACTGACTGACATCTTACAATATTTATTGAAAAGTCAGTATTGACACATAAAAATGTTAAAGATTAATTAGAACCAGATGTGGTTAAAATTATTTTCTGTTTATAATCTTGCATAATCCTAACTAATTTACCAAAATGGATATCTAAGCCTTTTAAATCTTTTTTTTTTGAGATTCAGAAACCAGACAGATTTTTATTTTATTTGGTTTTTAGAATGCATCACATACAATTATGTTTGTAGCTTTAGTGCTACATGGTTGGACTGCTGATGGGATGGTTGTCTGAGGAAAATAATTGACTTTCTACTCCCAACCTCCTTCAGCTACTTTGTCATTATATATACCTGCACTATAGGAGTAGCTAATAAAACTACTTATTTCTTTTTAGATTCCTTTTTTCTATTTAATTTCCCCCAGTAAGCATGAAAATGATTTTCACAGTATTGAAGATTTAAGGTGAATTCAAGGTTAAAAAACAAATCAAGCAAAGTATAATTATGCCATTTTCTAAGATGAGTTATAAAATAATGCTTAAGGAAAAATGCCACAAATGGACTATAAAATATCCCAATAGAATAACTGCAACCAGGCTTTTTATGGAAAGAAGACATGAAAAAAGAGAAGGCTGTAGCTTGAAAGCTTTAGTTTAATGGAAATTGGGCTAAAGAATAGTTTAAATGTATAAGCCTACTTGTACCTGACATGACTAGTAATTTTAATTTTGCTGTCATTAATAGCATTGCAACAATTTGATAGATGGCTCATTGTAACTATGAGGCATTTGGCTTATTTACTTAACCCATACCAATATTTTCAAGATTTCTGTGGTTAGAAAGAAAATAGGTATTAGCTGTTATAATGAATAATTATATTTTTAAAAATACCTTATTTTTCCAATTACATGTAAAAACAGTTTTTAGCATTCACTTTTAGAAATTTCAAGTTCTACATTCTCCCCTCCTTTCCCCTTCCACTATTAAAAAGGCAAACAATTTGATATAGGTTATACACGTGCTGTCATACAAAACAATTAGTCACATTGTGAAAGAAAGCAGCAAAGAAAAATAAAGTTTTAAAAAGTATGCTTGGATTTATGTATAATAAATAATTATGAAAAAAATCTTAGAAAAATAATACTAATATTCTGTTTTCCATTTATGAGGCTAATACCCCTGTAGGGTGGTGTTTTTTAGTTTTCTTGTAGTGATGCTGGATTTATATTGAATCCTTCAAACTCTTGCCCGATCTCTCTTGAGATGAATGGCATGGACTTAGAAGAGAGGAAGGGTTCAGAGATGCATATTGTGATGATTGTAGAGCATTTGGGATATTTGGTTTTTCAGGGAATTGAATCTGTTGTACAGGCTTTGTAAGACACATGCATTAATAGGACTGACACATTGTTCCATATGAACAGCTACAGTTTGTTCTTGTTAATTCAATTTAATTAAAACGACATTCATTAGGGGTATACTCTGTGCCAGGCACCATGCTAGATCCTGATTGTGTTCTTCACCAATCTTCACTTCTTTGGTCATAGAGTAGAGATAGAGGAGATGCCTAGATTTATTGGTACACAAGTTCTAGTTAGCAGTGATGGGGAGTAGGTAGAGATTAGGATAGCTAAAATTCCAACTTCACCTAGAAAACAGAACTTTCACTGAGGTTCACTTTCCCCTTATATTGTCACGATGCTCATAAAAATCATTCTTTTTTTATCTCTCTTGACATGTCACTTAAAAGCCTGAGTTGTCCCATTTTTGTTGTTTAATCTCATTATAATGTGCTCGGTATGGTCTTGCACATCTGTAGTTCCAGCTTTGGGAAGTAAACTTATCTTTCAATCTGGAAATGATTTTACTCAGTTGGTGTATTGAATGCCTCAGCTGATCTTGGAGTTGTGTTGACTTAATAACCTTTGGTTTGGCCTTCCAGTGGCCTTCTGGGGAACAACTTCTTTCCTTTTAAAATCCAGTGAGTAAGGCTTTGCCTATGCTCCAAGAATTCCTTTTGTCTGAACCTGTATTTATTGAGATAAAATGTTCTCAGTAAATAATACGGCTAGGCAGTTCAAAAAAGAAGCCACTCCAGCAAGGTAAAATTCTAAAACTATAGAAAGCTGTGGGTCTGATCCAGATTTTGCCTAAGACTTTTCTCCACCAGATGTATTGTGGGAAGATGGCTTCCTCAGTTTCCTAATACCCACCACAAACAGTAAAAAAAAATAACTCCTCAGAATCAATACTAAAAGTGGAAAAGACAGACAGAGGTTGAGAGTGAAGCTGAACAGCTAGGGATGACTGGGGAGGAAGGTTTCTAACTTCCCTGGCCTCCATCTCACTGCTGTAGGGCCTGGGGGCAAGAATAGAGCAAACAGAGTGAAATAAAAAAGGCAGCCCCTGGGGACAAGATTGGCAACCTCACCTTGTTTGCTGAGCCCTGGAGCTTGCATTTCCAAGGATACCACTGGAATCCATTGATTGAGGGCCCTGGGAGCTGCTGTGTCTATTAAAGCCTTTGCTCCAGAGAGCCCCACTGGCCTACAGCTGAGGATTGAAAGATTGGACACCATAGAGCCTAGAGGCACCAGACTCTGATGGCAAGAACTCAAACCTTGCTACTAACAAACGAGGGACTTTGGAGGTCCTAGGAAAGAAGACTAGACACTTGTTCTATCCCAGGCTGTGGCAGTAGGATAGGAGTAGTAAAGAAGTAGTGAGCACCAATGACTGTGGTTGCTGAGTAACCAGGGCCCTATCAGCTATGGCCACTTCCAAGAGAGTGGAGTCCCTGGCTGCTGCTACAAATGCAGGTGTACCATTTCCTTGTAGTTGCACTGACAGAACTGTACATGGATTTTGGTCAGAGCATTTGAAATCAGTCATAAACTGGAGTTTGAGCAGTAAATCAGTAATACATTTGGCCCTAGACTATAAAAACTGGAATAACTAGATAGGATTCAGGGGAAAACACATATACCCACAAATCCTGAAACCTGAGGTAACATATCCCAAAACATAGGAACTCTTGAGATTCCAACAAAAAGTCAATAATTAAGTGTATTGGCCTGGCCACTAAAATGGTTTTAAATAAATAAATAAATATGAGCAAGCAAAGGAGAAAGAACCCAACTATTGTTAGAGAAGATCTCAGCTCAAACTAAGAAGACAATGAAGTAAAACAGCAAAGAAATACAATAAATGGTCACAAACTAAAAAGGAACTTTTGGACAAGCTTAGAAAAGATTCAGGAACCAAATGAGAAAGGTTGAGAAAAAAATAGGAAAAAAATAAGAGCAATGCAAGAAAATTATGAAAAAAAGATCACCCAAATGGAAAGAGATCCAGAAACTCGCAAAAGAAAATAATGTATTCAGAATTAAAGTTGAACAAAGGGAAGAGGAAAAGGCATAATAATTCAAAATCAAAAGAATGAAATAATAGGAAGGAATATGAAATATCATAAACTGACATGGAAAACAGAACAAAGAGAGATAATATAAGAACAGTTAGTGTATCAAGGGAAGCCCTACTTTACTACGGGGAAATTAAATCTATAAAGTTTGAAAGCTACCACCCAGATCCACCTTCCTTTCAAAAACCCATGGGAAATTTAGGAGGGGAAAATGATGATTGGGAATAGGGGAAGTCAGGGAGATCCAAAGGAAATAGCTAAGCTAACAAATCTTAAGAGAAAACTGCAGAATATAGGCCAGGTCTCAGTGCAAAGATAGAGCTCAGTTGACCCTCCTACTCTCATCGAGTCCCCAGGATCAAATGCCACTAGTCAGGATTCTAAACCCTTTTCAACTGTCAGAAATTCTGCAGTAAGGCTTTGCAGGGTTAATATGCACCCTTTTGCACTACATTAGACTCCTAGAAAATTATGATTTTACAAAGGAGTTTAGACAATGTATTTCAAGAAATCATCAAGGAATACTGCCCAGAAATTCTAGAATCATGCAGTAAAATAGAAATTGAAAGAATCCACTGATAAACACCTCAAAGAGTCCCAAAGGTAAAAATGCACAGGAACATCATTGTCAAGTTCCATAGCTCCCAGAAAAAAACTATAAGCAACAAGAAAAAAAAACAATTTAAATACTGTGGAGCTACAATAAGAATAAAACAAGATTTAGCAGTCACAACATTAAAAGAAGGCAGGGCATGGAACACAGCATTTCACAAAACAAAAGAACTGGGCTTACAATCAATAATAACATATTCAGCAAAGATGAGCAAAATTATGAAAGGCAACAAGCTAAAGGAGTTTCAACTATTCCTGAGGAAAAACCCAGAACTCAGCAGAAAATTTTATCTATAAAAAACATATCTGTGTGACCCTGGGCAAGTCACTTGACCCCCATTGCCTCCCCTTACCACTCTTCTGCCTCGGAGCCAATGCACAGTATTGACTCCAAGAAGGAAGGTAAGGGTTTTTTTAAAAAAGAAACATATAAGGGTAATAAAAAAAACTGGTCATAAGCAACCCAAAAGGTCAAAAGCGTTTTATTGCTGTATTGGAGGATATCATCTATGGCTCCTTGGAATAGAATTGTTGTCTGGGGACAGAAGGGATGTGTTTGGATGCAAGACTCCAAGTTGAGGTGAATATAGTGGAATGAACCAAAATGGTAGTAGAAAAGACTGAGAAGGAGATAGGGTGGAATGGCTATCTCATAAGAAGGCATAATGAGTTGAGGAACTGTAATGAATAAGAGGAAGAGGAGGTGGAGAGCTGGCAGTATTAGAACCTCTCATCAGACCTGGAAGGATCAAAAACCAGGACTTGACAATGTGTTGTTTACAGAAAACACACTGAAAATGAGAGACACACATATAGTGAAGGTAAGGAGCTGGAACAGAATGTACTATGCCTCAGATGATCCAGAGAAGGCGGGGTAGTATTCATGAATTCTGACAGAGTTGGGGCTAAAATGGATATAATTAGAAGGGATTAATAGGGTAACTGTATTATGCCAGGAGGTACAATGGAAAATGAAGTATTATCAATATTGGACCTATATGCAGCAAGAGTCATAGAATCCATATTTTAAAGGAAAAACTAAATGAGATACAGATGGAAATAGATAATAGAATAATAATAGCAGAGGACTTTTCATTTTCTCCTTTCAAAACTAGAAAAATCTAATAAAAAAATAAATGAGAAAGAAATTAAGGAAATGAATATAACCATATATAATTTGAAAGATATGATAACACAAATATTTCTGTAAAAGTCAAAGTTTAATACTCATCATACTATTGAGGTACTCATGCATTCCTGAGAGGTTGTGGCATTGAAACAAAAGTTCCATTGGGTATAACCAAACTAGAAAGGCTTGGTTTTGAAAAGAATATGGTCCTGGCAATAGATGGTGTTTGCTGCCTGAGGATCAATCTATTTAAATGGGGCCCTGGTAATGTATATTTACAGAGAACAAAAGGGATTAAGGTGATCAAATTAAATGATGATAAGAACCTGGAGAAACAGGCCTAATGTTACATTGCCAGAGTAGATATAATTGTTTGTTAGGGAAAAAAAGATGGAAATATACATTAAGAGCTGTAAAGCTATGCATGCTCATTGACTTAGGGATTCCATTACTAGAATTTGGTCCTAAGGGCATTTTTGAGAGGATAAAAATCTATGTATGTATGAAAATATACATGGAAGCTAGAAATACCATAACACAAATGCAAGCATTGGGAGATATGGCTGGATAGATTGTGATATTTTAATGTAATAGATTTTATTGTGTTATTAGAAATGACAAATATTGGAAATCTAAATAAAACAAGGGAAATATATGAAAAGATGGAAAGAGAATAATAAAAACACATATTTTAATTACATTTTTTAAAATAACAGCCACAAAATCAAGAGAAAAAATATTCACGTAAAACAAATCCAAAGGGTGCTCAAAAGCAGAGGATGTTTATATTAGCACACATATATAATTTATATACTTTTAACCAAATTGTAAACAATATATAGTTTGTGGTTTTGCAAATAATGTTTAAGTGCATTTGTTTATTTAAATGTATGGGGGAGGGGTTGGTGGTGGTGATGGTTACTAAGTATTTAATAAATTAAAAAAAATTTTAAGACTTTCTCCCACTATTTTGTTTTTCTGCTCCAGCCTCTTGCCATTTTTACTTCAAGTTTATTCCATGGCTTCCAAGAAGTTTGTATATTTTCAATGATTATAAATAATGAAGAAACTATAAATTTACATGACCTTTAATATATTTGAGGAATGTTAGAAAGTTAGAAACTACTAAAAGTTTAGTTTTAACACGTGAAATATGTGTATAAATTATCACCCAAAGTATTCATTGAAATATTTTATAAATTGCTGTTTTTCCCTCAAACTATAACTGAAAAATATGTGTTAAGCTTGTCGCTCCATCATATTCTAATCCCTAATCTTTTTAATCTTCACCCCACTGCTACATAGTCACATTTTAATCAAAACTCAAACATAATAAATGTTTAGTGAATGGTTTATTTGAATCTAATATTAATAATATTTAATTGGTTGTATATTATAGTGGGAATTTTTCAGAGGGTACAGATCAAACTTGATAGTTTTTGAGGTCATTTCAACTCCAAAATTCTATGACTCTGGAATAAAATGATTCTAATATTTTAATACCAAACTGCATTCTGGGCAGTAGGACTTATTAGATATAAGCCAATGAAAGGTTTAATTGAAGTTATGTTATTTTAAAATTATATCAAATTTCCATACCTTCTACTAAATATTTTTACTCTAATACATTCTGATTAAAATAGTCTTATTTGATATTTTAGTTCATCTTTTATACAGTTGCAATTAAATTAGATTATAAATAACTCTTAGGGAGATCTTAATAAAATGTCATGAGTTATCCTTTATGAAATGTTAAATTGCATTTAATTAAAATCATATTTATATCAACGTGGATATATGGTATAGACTGGTACTTCATTATTCTTAGAGCACAGGATTAAGTATGTCATTTCCTGCTCAAAAATCTTTATTGACTCTCTTATTACTTCTTATATAAAATGTTCGTTCTTTTTTATGGTATTTTAAGATCATTCATAATCTTCAATTTACATTTCTAAACCAGTTTCCCATTATTGTTCTTCATGATCTCTTTATTCAGACGAACTGGCCAATTTGCTATTTCCTAAGTGCAACTTTCCATTTCCTACCCTTTGTACAAGCTGCTCCCCATGTTTGGAATTCATTCTCTCTAGAATTCATTTGTCTCTTAGAAGCCCTAGCTTCAGGAAGGTTCAATCTAAATGCCCCCACACAAGGCCTTTCTATATCCCTTCAGTTGTTACCATCATCTCCTTTTAAATTATTTTAAATATATTTCATATTTGCTTATTTGTACATATATTATTCCCTCCCTTCAGCCTTCACCTTGTCACCCACCCTCTGTAGGATATAAACTCCTTCATGAGCATGAACTATCTTGTCTTTGTCCTTATGCCCTCAGTACTTATCATAGTTTCTAGCACACATTAGGAATTTGATAAAAATGAATGAATGAGATAATTTGAAATATCAGAAAGCATAATAGCAGGTGAAAAGATATTAAGTATCTATATTAGTGTCGTTTTTTATTTCTATGATTCTTAATCACATTTATGCAGTTGGTAAATTACTTTTTCATTGCTATCATAGTCATACATGAAAAAAAAATCTATTTCTAGTCAAGCAGGCATCCATAATTTCTAGAGTCAAATTGTCACATCTTGTCTTAATGCCCAAGACCTTCCTGATGCTTTCCTTTGCTTTTCCTTTCAATTCCTCTCACAAGATGACAATCCATTTCAGACTCCTTCATTATAAGCTTGAAATAACTCCATTGGGTCTCTCTGACCTTTCAGTATGAAGTCTAAAATCCCAGTCTTCCCTTCATCAAGATGCCACAACATTCTTCCCCACCTCTACCTTTTTCTAATTTTCTGTTCATGATTTACTAAGAAGTTTGGGGAATATAGTGAATTAAATTTGGGGGTTACCTAAGAGCTAAAGATAAATCTTTTTCTGTTTCAATTCCTGATAATGAAAATCTTTCTAAATTATGTTAATATAGTTCCCATTTGTTTTGCAAGTACAGCCTATGAAATATTCCTTAACTTTTCTATGATAATAATGATTCGCATATATATTGGACTTTAAGGTTTTATACGGTGCTTTACATCTAGATCTCATAATTACATAGGCTATCATTTTAATTCACTAGTAGAGGATATATAAGAGATGTGTTCAGAACTACATCGTTCCCTCAGTATTGTCTGAAAGTTTTTAGGAAGTTCCTGACGTTAGGTTTTTGTCATAGGCTCATTGAATTCAGAGTGGGAAAGGACTTTAAAGATCAAAGTCCAATCCTCTGATTATTTACCTCTTTTTCAGAAAAAGACAGTGAAAAAAAATTCTAATAAGTAGGAATTTCTCTGGTTAGTTGGATTCTGGTTAATAGAGACATTACTGTATTACTTCCTATTTTCCACTCCTGTTTTATTCCTTAACCCTTACAACAATTTCCTCTCTGTTAACTAATTTTTCTTTTTTCTTTAAAAATCCTCAAAATTAAATTTAATAATTAGAATTTCTCTTTTCTCTACTGTGTTACTTTGTAGCATTTAGAGAAAAAAAATATCATAAATACCAACTATGACAACTCCAGAGTATAATTCTCTGATAATTAGTGCTTAAATAGGGATACGAATCTAACCATTTTTACTGGATTAATTAGTTTGAGACTTGGCTTTGCTTAATAACTATGTGATTTGGGGCAAGTCATTTAATCTCAATGATCCTGCATTTTCTAATCCGCAAAATGGTGATAAATCATACTTTCATTACCTACTTCATATGTTAGTTATGTGGAAAATGCTTTATAAATTATAAAGTGCTATGTAAATGAAAATTGATATTATTAAAAGATGAAACTTTTTTTCAAATGTTAACAAAATGTGACATTATATCAAATTATTGCCCTTAAGTCATATTTAGATTACTTTTTGGTTGCATAGGAGAGATAGAACGTTGGATGCTAATTTATGATAGTTTCAAATGTCATGAGGCTTTATTATGCTACTGAGTGAAGTATATGTTACAGTTCCATGTTGGGTATATAATTATTAATAACAACAACAATTGATAAGAATATAAAATAACAGGGGCATCTAGGTGGCTCAGTAGATTGAGAGTCAGGCCTAGAGATAAGAGGTCCTGGGTTCAAATGTGACCTCAGACTCTTCCTCGCTATGTGACTCCCAGCAAAGCACTTACCCCATTGTCTAGCCCAGTGATGGCAAACCTATGACATGCGTGTCAGCACTGACACGCTTAGCCATTTTCAATGACACGCGGCTGCATACAGAGAAGTACGGCACTGCATGCCAAGGATGAAACATTTGCTGTAGTGTAGTATAGACACTCTGTACACTTTAGATGGCAATTCTACCTATATTAATTTACCAATTTTGGTTTATTAAATACAATTACATATTATAATTGTACATTTTTATAATTTAAACTATAAATATAGCAAAATTATTTTGAAGTGACACACCACCTGAGTTATGCTCCATTTTTTGGCAAATTTTGACACACCAAGCCCAAAAGGTTGCCCATCACTGGATTCTAGCCTTATCGCTCTTCTGCCTTAGAACCAATATACAGTATTGGTTTAAAGAAAACAAAAAATGACAATTAACTCCATCAGATAATAAATTCAATTCAACCATAATTTATTAAGTACCTATATGGTTCTAGACCCCTGAGGTTCACATTTATTTGGTGTTTTTATAATTATAAGTTATATATGCTATGTATATTATATATTTCACTGTTATTACCACTATAAAAACCTATTATATAATCATATATAATATGTATTTATATAACATAACTATAGGTTATAAAATATATCATTTATTCTTCACAGCAAACCAAATTTGACTGATTTTTTCCCAATGATTTAAACAAATTATTTGGTAATTTTGACATAAAATACACATGACTATGTGTCTTTCTTATAGGTGGCATTTAATTATTCTTTAATATCTTTATCCCCAGAACAAGTTGTTGTATGTAATAGTTATAGAATGCTATTGTGCTGTAAGAAATGAGAAGCAGGAGGATTTCAAAAAAATCTAGAAAAACTTACATAAACTGATGCAAAATGAAATGAGCAGAACCAGAAGAATGTTGCACACAGTGACAGAAGTTTTAATGAATGACCTAGTTATTTTCAGCAATGCAGCAATCCAAGACAGTCCCAGAGATGTATGATGAAAAATGCCATCTGCCCTCTGAGAAAGGACTGATGGAGTCTGAATGCAGATTGGAACAAATTCTATTTCATTTTCTTTTCTTTTCTTTTTTATTTGAGATGTCTTCACAAAATGACAAATATAGAAAAATATTTTGTATGATTACACATATAATTCTACATCATATTGCTTACCATCTCAAGGAGGGGGTAGGATAAGGAGGGAGGGAGGGTCAGAAGGGAGAGAATTTGGAACTCAAAACATTAAAAAAATGAATGTTTAAAATTGTTTTTACATATAATAGGAGGGAAATAAAGTATTTTTAAAGTGTAAATATGTGTTACATATTACCAAATATATATATATATTTAATATACATACATAAAGTTTAAAATTCCTCATCAAAAAGAAAAAAGCAGGGAGCTAGCCTCTACATAGAATTAGAAATCATACCTATTTGGGGGGAAATAGTGCTTAAGGGCAAATCTTCAACAATGGTGCTTGACTTTTCTATTTTAAAATAGCCACTCAAATTAAATGACTTTAAAAATGTTTCGTAAGTATGCTGAAGTATTTCAACATTATGCTCAATTTGCTATAAAAAGATAAGACAGGCCATACCTTGATTTTTTCCCTCCTTCATCCTTTGATTCATTTAACAAATACTTGTTGAGTGAGTGCCTATTATGTTAAATTAGTGCCAATCTCAAATAGAAAGAATTATACATAAGATCTCTAGTGATCCAGAAAACCACATATTTATATTATTTATATTTTTTGTATTTTCATTTGTTTTGGTAAATATTTCCCAGTTTCATTTTAATCTGGCTTAGAGCTGCAAAACTAGGGATTTTTTTAAAATTCATTTTTAATTATTTTTTCAAAATCCTTATCTTTTGTCTTAGAATCAATACTGTGTGTTGATTCCAAGGCAAAAGAATGGTAAAGGCTAGGCAGTGGGGGTTAAGTGACAGGTATCCACGGGTCACACAGCTAAGAAGTGTCTGAGGCCAAGTTTGAACCTGTAGGTGTAGGTCTAAGTAGAATTAACAATAAGGCTAGGACCAAACCTTTTGTTTGTGGCTCTATACTATAGACCATCTAAGCATTTTCAGTGCTTTGCTTTAAATAAGCTACATTAACTAATTTAAAATTGTAATATTAATATAATTTTTAATTTGTATACTATGTCAGTATTGTCTAATTTTTTAAATGAAAAATTTTAAAAATTCTACTGACAGTATATTTTTTGTAAAGTACAATTTTTATGAAATACCTTATTTTTATACATTTTGCATATTATGTATGTTTTGTATATTTTATATATTTTGATCATATATCTATATAATTTTAGTATTTAATCCTAGTATACCTACTTATATCTGTTTATACTTATTTATATTATTTATACTACTTACACAAAGTTTTAACTCTTGTCCCCATATTTATGCTTAAAATCATGTCTCCCGGTTTGGGGGTTTGACAGAAATAAAGGTATGATTTTATTGTCCCCATATCCAGGCTTGGATTTCTGTCCACCGAGCCACCTAGCTGCTCCATGACCATTTTTTGATAGCAGTGTCTGAGAAAAAAATTTTTTCTTTGCGAAAACTATTCATTTAACTAGGGAATACCACAATCATCTTTTTGCATATGTATGCTAGTCAACAGATATTAAATAATGCATCATAATGTCCAGAATTTAGTTCCTCTGCCACCCTTGTATCGTGTCTTGCATACACATTATGAGAGTGCATTTCATTATACTGATTATCCATGCTGGAAAGTGTAAATTACTGTGTTAATACCGGAGAGTCATGAAATATAAAAAAGCAGTTTCTTCTGTAGCTATGTATATGACTTATATTGAGAGCTAGAGGAGGCTTCCTGTGAGCATGTAATGAATTGCAAGTCAGAAGCAGAGCTGACTTAGGATGGCTCTATGCAATTAAATTCAGGGAGCAGATATTATGCATTGATTGTTTACAGAACGCTGTGATTGTTGGGAGATATAAGACCTTGCCCTAAGGCAGTTAAGTGGTCCAATGGATAGAATGCTGAGCCTGGAGTCAGGAAGACCTGAGTTCAAAATCTGACCCCATACACTTACTAGCTGTGTGACCCTGGCAAGTCATTTTTACCTCTGTCTGCCTTGGTTTCCTTATGTGTAAAATGGGGATGATAACAGCACCTGCCTCCCAGGGTTGTGAGGTTGTTGTCTTAGCTTGGCTACTTCAGAGGCTGCACCTGGGGAACCTCCACTAAAGTCCTACCTTCCATTTCTCATCATGCTGTGGATGGGGCTAAGGGTCATCAAAGACCATACCAGTTACGTGCAAGCTCTAGCAGGTCCTATAAAACTCTAAAGGCTGTGAGTGTGGGTTTTAGTGGTGGATTACATCAGAAGACTATCCTGGCTGGGTAGGGAGAGGATCCTCCCCAGAAGCTTGGCCACTAAGTGATGAATTTTGGGGCCACCAGGACTCATATTGACTGTTTACCAAAGTGTGAAAAGGTTTGATCTGGATCAGTGGAAGAAGTACTTTTACTGATGAAACCGCATATCTTTTGAAGTAAAAAAAATGTGAATAAGAAAATATCCAGTTCCTCAAAGCAACAAAAAGCCTTTATTAATATTCAAGGTGGTTAATGTCTTACAAACCCATTAAAATATGCTAATAAAATTTACATAAATTTAAACAAACTAAAATTAATATAAAATATTAAATCAGTTTGTACTTAGCATACATCATCTTCCACTACACTCTTAACATTCAGTCTGCTCTAGTTAGAAACGACAACTCATCTTTTTCATGGACCATCTTCACTTTATTCTCATCCTCTAGGGTGCTTTTCTTCCTCTCCTCTATTTATCTAAGTTCTACTCATTCTTCTTGGTAACTAGGTGGTACAGTGGATAGAGTGCTATGCTTGGAGTCAGGAAAATAATTATTTTCAAATCTGGCCTCAGATACTTACCAGTTAAGTAACCTGGGACAAGTCACATGACCCTATATGCCTCAGTTTACTCATCTGTAAAACAAGCTGGAGTAGGAAATGGCAAACCACTCTAGTATTTCTGCCAAGAAAACTCCAAATGAAATCAATGAAGAGCCAGTTATAACTGAACAGCAATTTATATTTCTGGTTCAAGTTTCATCTTGAAAACCACTGTTCTTATAGAGCTTCAGTATCAAAAATGTTTACCAAATTTTAATTAAGGGTTACACGTTGGAGAAAGCTGACTGTTGTTTAAATTGAAATTAAGGTAAACTGAGGCAACAAAATTTTAAGTATATTCGGTTTATTGACAAAGTTATCAATTACCAATAAAAGAAGTCGTTAACTCCTCAGCAAGCCAAAACACCCTGAATGAGGACTGACAGATTATTTTTATGAACAAAAGGAGGAACATCCTAAAATTAGAAGGCATGGCATCATAGATAGAGAAAGCAATATAATTGGTTACAAAGTTGGAAGCCTTATAGATTTGGAAGACAATATGATTGACTGGAAATTTGGAAAGCAAAACTAGCAAGGACTCCTCCTTCCATCTTTTTGATATGGAAAGCTCATTAAGGGTGTCCCCCTACATAGCTAATTAGTGTCAGTGATAACAGACCAGACTTCCTTAAAGGACAGCCAATGTTGCAAAGATAACAGATCAGATTCCCTGGCATCCACACACCTCCTTCTAGCATAACAGATTTCCTTGACCCAAGAATAGAACAGTGGTTAGCGGGAAAACTGAACTTTTAAACTTAATTCAGAGACAATGAGTGATTTACAGGGAAGTTTCTACACTTAACTCAGAGACCAAAGAAACATGACTTTGGTAGTTACATAAAATGTCAGTAAATGAAAAATCAATCACAGGCTAGAATAAACTTGATTTTTTTCTCAATTTCAAGTCCCCCCCTTTGATCAATGAAAGACATGTTTCTCATAGATCTCTGTGGAGACAGGATGATAGGTTCAAGTACCATCTTTGAATATATACCATATGCATGACCCTGGGAAAGTCACCTAGAGTACCAATGGCAACTCTCAAAGACTAGAAGTTGTCGAATGCATTAAAAGCAAATAAGAAATCTATCTTTTCATCCTTAGAAAATACACTTTAAATTCTCCAACAAAACTCAGTAGACTGTATCTATAAGGGCCAGTATTAGTCAAATTAATGACATAAGCATGATTTATCCTTAATGCTCACTGCTTCATCTTTTCTGTATGCTATACTCTCAATAAGTACCCAATGTTCCCAGACTGCATAGGCTCACATGGAGTCTGTCCAAACAATTAATTTTTTAAAAATCTTACCTTCTGTCTTAGAATCAATACTGCATACACTGGTTCCAAGGCAGAAGAGTGGTAAGGGCTAGGCAATGGGGATTAGGGGATTTGCCCAGGATCACACAGTCAGGAAGTGTCTGAGGTCAGATTTGAACCCAGGACCTCCTATCTCTGGGCTTGGCTCTCAATCCACTGAGCCACCCAGCTGCCCCCCAAACAATTTTTAAAATAACAGCTAAACTGATTGATGAAATAAAACTAACAGGACCAATTGCTTAACTAAACTGATTTAGGGGCTGTTAGTTCAACCAGCCATATGAGTAGATTAGAACTATTCCTACTCTCTACCTTAAATGAAAGATTTGTTTATTTTGTTTTGAAATGGTAAGATGCTTTAGAAGGTCTTATCATTGAGGTTAAAATCTTAGAAATATTCTTGCAGAAGCAGAATGATCTTTCCCCAAATTTAATGTTTTCATATTTATTCTCGTGATAGATGTTTGCTATGCTCCATTCTTTATAAAGCTAATGAAAAATAAAAGTGCTTCTGACAAGTTTAATAAAAGCTGAAATCTGTTGGCTAGATACAGTGAATCAAGTTTTGGCTTCTCTTCTGTTTTCATTAAAGTGCTTATGTTCTAAAAGTGGCAGGACAGGATACACCTACTCCTACTCTTTAATCGGCTAAGATGCAAAAGAGCACCTCCACATACTATATAAGAAAGATTAAGCTAATGTACTGAATTTCATCTCTAAGAAAACTATTTCTATTTTATAGTCAGATATTTCTTAAAGGGCTACCACACATTTAGTTCCTTCACTTAAAATGAACTTCCTAGATCAGCTTTCCACCAGATATTTTTGGCTGTCATGTGGCAGTGAATTCATCATAGCCTTTCACAGTGGTACAAGTAAGTGGGAATTTGGTGGGAGAAAGATATGCTAGATTGTTGCAGATAAATGGTTTATGGTAGACCAGTCTTTAAATTCTATGGACAGGTGCTGATCCTAAAATCAAAAAGCAAGCAACAAAGAGAAAGATGTCAGAACAAAGAAAGTAACTACATTTCCTATATAGTTATGATATTTAAAGGGATTTTAAAAATTTCTTTTTTCACAGGCTTAAATTTCTCAAAATATCTATAGTAATTAGGCTTTGCCATCAAAATGAAAGACTTGTAGTGTTTCCTGCTGCCACTCCATGTTTTTCTAATTTTTTAAATTCATCTGTTATGTTTTTTCCCATTCATATGTTTTTGTTGGCAATATCTCTTGAAGGTCATTGGGAAAATATGGACAAGAATCGCAGGATGAGAAAATGTGGAGGGTTTGCAATCTTCACTGGTAAATATACCAATGAAATCACAGATCTTTGAAAGCACAAGAGCAGATTTTTGTTATCTTTGCCTAATTCCTACAGCACAACGGTCATATAGAAATAAAAGGCACTCTTGGAAGACATGCACAAAAAAAATGGTTCTTAGGAGTTCCAAAAATATCTGTGAAATGAAGAAACTGACTAGATAATTCCTAAGGATTTGTTGAGCTCTTTCTTAAGTTAGAAATAGTGTGATTTGTCCAATGGAGGCATAACCTAGATGACTTTTATTACTCATTTTTTTTCTCATTCCCAGGCTATCTCATATTTTGCTTTTCCTTTCCTGTTACTTATTGACTTCCTTTTGTCCAGCCATCCTGCCAAGAAATGCAAGGAGACTGAAGATATTACTTTTTATGTGATTCATGAACACAAGTCAGAAAATGACAGATCTTTTCCTAGGAGTGAGGTTTTTAAAGCAATACAAAAACATTGTCATTATGACAATCTCTAATCAGAAAAAAACTTACACATAGTTATTAGGATTTAGATCAGGAAAGAAGCTTAGCAATCCTCTAGTCAACTCCTTCCTTTTACAAGTGAGAAAACTGAAGGCTAGAGAAGTTAAATGACCTGCCCTGTACCCTTCTTTTCATTGTACCAAAATAAAAAATTGCTGAAATAATTATTTCTCAAAATGTAAAATGTAGAGTAGTAATTTCAATGCACTTACCTAAGAAATATTATTGATGTAAATGTCTGGTAAAGATTGAGATAATTCTTGATGAAGCATTCGAAAATGAAAATACTATTGACAGTTTGATCTAGATATCCCAGAGATATTCTAAAAGAGAGTACTTGTAAATATTGTCTCTGACTGTGCCTTCAAATTTCTATAAGGATAAGTAGCGTTTTCACTATCGTGTTAATTATATGAAGAGTAATACTCTAAGCCCAGGGAATACTACTGTAGTTAATTACAAATTTGCCTTCCAAAAAAAGCACCCTAACCTATACTATTAAGCATAGAATAACTTTCTATCAACAGTACAAATACTTGTTTGAAATGATCTTGGAAATGACATTTAATCTGAATTACATGTAGAACATCAACCAGACCCTTATTTTTGCTAGGCAATCCTTCTGTACTTGCCTTATCAACTTACTATTTTACAGTCCACAGTGGTTATTCCACACTTTTTCAACCTTCCTCAGACGTTCTATGCTTCTCCTCTTTCCCACTTTCCTAGTTGAAAAATTGCTTCATATTTTACAGAAAAAAATTGAGGCCATTCACTGTGACTCCCAATTCCCTCTGTTCCCTATCTCATAATACTCAGATGCTTTCTGCCATTATCTCCTCTTACACACCTCTCTCATATGAGGAGATGGCCTTATTTTTTACCAAGGCTAATTCCTCACACTGACCAAGGAAACTCATCCCACTTGCCAACAGATTGTCCCTTCTGTCGTCCCTACTCTATTACTTATTTTTAATCTCTGCTTTTCTATTGGCTCGCTCCCTAATATTTACAAACATGCCCATGTCTCTTCCATCCTGAAAAAAAATCCTCACTTAATCCTTTCATCCCCACTCTCTTTTTATATCTCTCCTGTTCTTTTTAGCTAAACTTCTTGAAAAGATTATCTAGCCAGGCAGGCAGGTAGCTCAGTGAATAGAGAGTCAGATCTGGATATGGGAGTTCCTGGGTTCAAATATGACCTCAGACTCTTACTAGCTATGTGATCTTGAGCAAATCACTTAACCCCAATTGCTTAACCTATACTTCTCGTCTGCCTTGGAACCAATACTTAGTATTGACTCTAAGACAGAAAGTAGATGATTTCAGAAAAAGCTAGAAAGACCTACATGAACTGATGCAGAATGAGATAAGCAGAACCAGGAAAACAATGTACACGATAACAGCAATATTGTGGAGTCATCACATGTGATAGACTGAGCTACTATAGCAGTACAATGATCCAGAACAATTCTGAGAGATTTATGAAAAAAGAATGCTATCCACCTGCAGAGAAAGAACTGTTGGAGTCGGAATGCAGATGAAAGCATATGATTTATCACTTGTTATTTTGGGTATATGTTTTGAGGTTTTGATTTTTTAAGATTATTCACTTATAAAAATGAATAATATGGAAATATAGTTTGTGTGATAATATATGTATAAGTGAGACTGAATTGCTTGCCAGCTCCAGGAGAGGGGAAGGAAGGAAGGAAGGAAGGAAGGAGGTAGACAAATTGGATCATATAACTTTGGAAAACTTGAATGAAATGTTATTAAACAAATATATATCTGTGTATGAGAGAGAAGGTAAGGGTTTTTATTTAAGAGTGACAGAGAGAAGGCTATCTAGAATAGATGGCTATACTTTCTCTCCTCTCACTTTTTAAAACCACTTTCAATTGGCTTCTAACCTGAAACCACTCTCTGGTTTTACTCACTGAAACCACTCCAAATTTATATGATCTCTTAATTGCCAAATCCAATGGCTTCTTCTTAGTCCTCCTCCTTGAGTTTTCTGCAGTCTTTGAGAAGAATTCTCTTCTCTAGATTTTTGGTACACCACTCTGTCTTGGTTCTCCAATCAATATGACTATTCCTTCTTAGTATCCTTTGCTGGACCCTTTTCCGGATCACATCCTCTAACCATAGTTGTCCCACAAGGATCTGTAATGAGCTTTCTTCCCTTATCCCTCTATGCTACTTCACTTGGTAATATCATTGGTTCCTGTGGATTTAATGACTATTTCTATGCTGGCAATTCTCAAATCTACCGATCCTGCCCCAATCTATTGATTTTCAATCTTGCACATACAATGGCCTTTCAACATCTCAAACTGGAGTCCAATAGACATCTTAAACTTAACATGTTCAAAACTCTTCTCATTATTTTTTTCCTAAACCCTTACCACTTCCTACTTTATCTATTAATGTTGAATGCAGTCCCTCGGACTCATAACCTAGAAGTCATCCTTGATTCTTTACTATCTCACCCCCTATATCCAGTCCGTTGCCAAATCCTGTCCATATCCACTTTTGCAACATCTCTCCCTACTCCAGTTCATCCTCCATTCAGCCACTAAAGTGCTTTTCCTAAAGTGCAGGTCTGACCATTTCACCCTGCCCCTACACAATAAACTCCAGTGGCTCCCTATTGCCTCCAGGATCAAATACAAAATGCATTTTTTTTTTTTATAATTCAAAGCCCTGCACAGTCTCACTCTTTCCTACCTTTCCAGTCTACTTACACCTTCACCTCTCCACAAACTGGCTTTCTTGCTTTCCTGGAACTAGATACTCCATCTCTGAGCACCCAACATTTTCTATGACTGTCCCCCATGCCTGGGATTTTCTTCCCTTTTCAACTTTGCTAATTAGCTTCCTTTAAGCTCTAACTAAAATCACATCTTTTATAGAAAATCTTTTCTAACCCTTCTTAATTCTAGTGCCCTTCCTTTCATTAATTATTTCCTATTTATCCTGTACAAAACATGTTGGTATATATTTGTTTGCTTGTTGTCTTCCCTATTAGGGTGTAAGCTACTTCAGGGCAGGTACTGTTTTTTGCCTCTTTTTTTGTATTCCCAGAAATTAGCATAGTTCCTGGCGGGTAGGAGGCACTTAATAAATGTTTATTGATTGATGTCTAGCACATAGATTATTGAGATCTTAGTAGTTACAATATGTCAGTATTAGGACCTTCTGGGATCCAGAGATTTTCATAGCTAGAATTTAAAGTCTTAAATGGAAACAGTAGTAACAGACCTGAGTTACTGCAGTGCATTTCTCCTAGAAAGGAGATGATGTAACTACCTAAAGGAAAATATAGAAGGGAAGAAGCAATGTTAAATTAATTTGCCATGCTCTCCTCTTTTTTTCCATGGATATGACTGATGAATAAGATTATGTGATGAATAAATGCTTAATCAGTAAAGACATATTGACATTCCCATTGTAATGCTCAGCAATGTTTGTCTTCTTCCTGAGTCATTTCAAGATAGTTTATCCAAAAGGCACCCGTGTTCTGTCATATCACACATTTCAGTAGCAGATAGCTAAAATTCTACAATTAATGAGGCTCAACTTCCACATTCCTTTATGGAAATTTACAAAAGAAATATAGCTATTAAAAAAGCTTATGGTTTTGAAATAACTACCTTTCATTGATAGCATCCACCAAAAAACCACCTTAAAACTAATCAGTTTGTCAATCCTCATTTCCAAATTATAGGGGGGAAATTATTGGTTTCCCAAATTGACAATGTATTGTTTAAAGAAAGAAGATTCCTCACTCCTTATTTTTTTCCCCTCATTTTAGACAGTTCCCTGAATTTGGCAATAGACAACTGGGGTTTAAAGCTTGCACTTCCATGTGAGTGAATTATAACAGAAATCATTTCTCTGAACCTCAGTTTCCTAATTTGTAAAATGAAGGAGGTGATTGCCGCATATAACCTGACTCTGTGATTCTATGATTTCTGGGGCTTGTGTACCAAACAGGAGAAAACTATAGATATAAGCCCAAGTTATCTGAGAAGATGACCTGCATAAACCAGCAAAGAATGCCTTTTAGAACTGAGGGTGTATAACTCTGGGATCATCATAAACACTGTGCTAGTCTTGTTTTCTTTTTAAAAATAATATTTTATTTTTTCCTAATCATATGCAAAATCAATTTTTTAACATTCATTTTTTGCTAGTCTGATTTTCCAAGAGGCAATCTATTTTTCCCTGATAATGATTACTAGCATTTATATAACTTTATGATTTGCAAAGCACTTTACAAACATTCTCTCATTTGATCATTATAACAACCCTGGGAAGCAGGTGCTATTATTATCCTCATTTTATAGATGAAGAAATTGAGGCATAAGTTGTTAAGTGACTTGCCCAGGGTTACACAGCTGGAGTAAGCATCTGAGACTGAACTTGAACTCAGATGTTCCTGACTCGGAGACAATCTAGACTGGTTGGCTGCCTTGACTCTAAAAATGCCAAAAGGTCCATTCTCTCCAAAGCTTATGGCAGTTAGCGTTTTTTTAGAGGCATACGCCTTATACTAGAACCCTTAAAAATCATCTCCATTTTGAGCTGCATTCTTATTTTTCTAAGTCCATCTCTTTTGTCCTAGAATCAATACTATCAGTTCCAAAACAGAAGAATGGCAAGGACCAAACAATTGGGGTTAAGTGATTTGCCCAGGATCAATAGCTAGAAAGTGCCTGAGGTCACATTTGAACCCAGGACCTCCCGCCTCTAGACTTTGCTCTTTATCTACGGAGCTACCTAGTTACCCCAGGATTCTTTTTAAAGTACAAAAGAAAATGCTTTTTTTCTTTTGAACAATCCAAAAGAGTATAAATAACAGGAATGGGAAAAAAAAAACATTGAGTTTAAACTTCCATTTCCTTATCCCTTTTCAACAGTTAATGTTTCTTTTCCTCTCTGTAGCACGGGGCAAAAGTGTATACTTGATCTTGATGTGTTATATCCTTTCATGTCTAGACTGCTTTATTAAATGTCCCTTGAGCTGGCATCTAGCTTGGTGCCAATTTCTCTTTCCAGACATTATTATGCTGCCTTTTGGGTAGCTCTGTCAAGGTGTATGATAAAGATTGAACAGCATAACTAACTTTATTGATGTTTTGAGCTTTTATCAGCATCTCAGGGAAGAAGGATCAACCAAAAAGTATTTGTTGAATGTCGAATGTGTGCTCAGTACTGTGCTGGGGTGATTGAGGATACCAGAGAAGGAGAAGACAGAAGGGACATATAATGTAATTTTGAAACATAATTTAGTTGGAAAAGGGATACATTTATGAGGCAGAATGGTCAGAATGGTCAGTGCACTATGTTGCCCTTGTGGCTGGATCACCAAAGCAAACGTGTCATGAAGAAGGGAAAGTAATTCTAAATCCCTAGAATTTATAATTTTTAGTACTTCAATAGAACTTAAACATGCTTTTACATCCTTGCTTTTCTTGTCTGTGTTTTCTCACAAATCTTCCACAGAAGAATTAGCCAATATTCTGGAGCACTTCCTCTAAGTTCTTTATTTGTTTTGTTTTTGTTTTTGTTTTTGTTTTTTTAAGCCCTTGTACTTCGGTGTATTGTCTCATAGGTGGAAGATTGGTAAGGGTGGGCAATAGGGGTCAAGTGACTTGCCCAGGGTCACACAGCTGGGAAGTGGCTGAGGCCGGGTTTGAACCTAGGACCTCCCGCCTCTAAGTTCTTTAATAATATTCCATGGACACCGATATAGTATTTAACTGTCCATACACTATCCTTCAGTCTTGCAGCATGGCTAGTCTACTTAATTTTCAAATTATATATTTCTTAGATATTTTTATATAGCTGATTTTGGAAAGTTGAGCCAAATGAAAAAGCTCACATTTACATAGTGCCTTAAGGTTTACACTTCACAAATGTTATCTCATTTGATCCTTACAACCATCCTAAAGGTAGGTGTAATTATTAGCCCCATTTTACAAAAGAGAAACATGAGGCAGACGGAAGTTAAGTGACTTGCTCAGGATTGCACAGCTGGTAAATGTCCAAGACTGTATTCAAACTAAGGCATTCCTAACTCCAGGTCCAATGCTCTATCCACTGTACCACCTAGATCCCTAAGTTTTTGGGGTTCAGTTGCAGTGTGGGATTGTTATGTACAATTTTCTAAATGCAATCTTCCTCCCATTCAGTTCCAGGCACTACTCATTGACCATTTATAGCGGCTGTCCAAGCTACATGTGCTGATATACTAAGTTTCCAAATCATTACTGGACTTTCCCTCTTATAAGGCATTTTTTTTAATTTCCTTCATAATTATACTCTCCTTAGAGTTATTCCAAACTTTTACATTTTTCCTCAAACCTCTTATGCCATCTTCTACTTCCTCCTTTCCCCTTTTTAGGAAAAGACCTTGACTCAGACTTTATTGGAAAAAAATAGAGATTATTCATCAAGAGTTATCACTTCTATACCTCTAATTCACTCCAATTTAGTAAGCATTTATTAAATACCTACTATGTGCCAGTTACTGAACAAGGCACTGAGGATACAAATATAAGAATGAAACAGCCCTTTTCAAAGAGCTTTTAAATCCCTTCACATGCCCTATGCCCTCCTCCTTTGTTCTAGGTTCTAACTAATAGGTGGCCAAAGTCAAGCCCTGTGCTTCTGTCCTTGATTTCATATGCTCTCTCCTTTTCCATTTACCTCTTGCCTTTGTCTTGACCTTTCCCTCTCTAGTCTTTAATCTCTCATCTATTGGTTCTTCACCTGCTATCTAAAAATACCCTCCTATTTCCCTCTCCTTAAAAAAAAATCCTTCCTTGGCTTATCCATCCCCTCAAGGATTTGGCCCATATCTCTTCTCTCTTTTAGTAGCTAAAGAGATAGATATTCTTATACCCATTGCTTCCATTACCTCACTGCACAATAATCTAGCTTCCAACTCTACTTTGACTGAAACTGCACTCTCCCAGGTTATCACTGATCACTAAATTACTAAATCCAAGGACCTCGCCTTATTTCTCATTCTATTTAACCTCTCTACAGCTTCAATTGTCAGCCATCCCATTCTCTGGCCTCATTTTCTTTGATATTGCTCCCTCTTGGTTCTCCAGCCTTTGTGACAGTTCCCTTTTAGTCTTCTTTCCTGAATCATCATCTTTTTCTGCCTATTGTGTGGGTGCCTCCCTCAAGGCTCTGATCTGTCTTCTGTCTCCATACTCTCTTCCTTGATGATTTAATCAGATCCAGTGAGTTGAATGAATTTATGAAATTATGAATTATCATTTTGGTACAGATGTCTCCTAAATTTATTGGTTAGTCAGTCAATAAACATTTATAACTATTATGTGCTAGGCATTGTGCTAAGCTCGGAGGATACATTTATAAAGAAGAAAGTCTTTGACCTCAAGAAGCATTAAAGGGAGGAAGACAATACAGAAAAGATAAATAGGGAAGAGGAGGTTGGAGGTGACAGGAAGATTCTTGGTCAGGAGCATGGTGGAGAAATGAGAAAAGTCTAAAAGTAGTGTAGCCAGGTGGGAAATAAGAAATCTGTTGTGCTGCAGGTCCTCCTTAAATGAAGGTTTTGGAGTTCGTGGCTCCACCCTCCAATCAGAGGGAGAGAAGATAATGATGAGGTTTGAGTACTAAAGCTGATTATATCTTGCAGTATGGTGAAGTTTCTTGGGGCGTGGTGGAGATGTCAAAAAAGTCCAAAATCTCTCTCTTGAACTTGTATACAGACTTCTTGCTGGACATTTATGCCTGGATGTGCTATCAACATCTCAAATTCCACATATCTAAAGCAGAACTCCTTCTATGCCATCTTTCTTCCTGGAATCCCTAGCTTTCTTCAAATCACAGTGACTGCAGTGACACCACCTATGTGAGACTTTTCTTGATACTCACCAATTCTTGGCATCTTTACATTTGAAAACTACTTTGTATTTACTAACATGTATACGTATCTTCCCCCCAGATAAAATGCAAGCTCTTTGAGGGTAGGGACTATTTTGCCTGGGTACCTGCACTTACTAGTAATAATAATAGGTCTTTGGTAGATGCTTGTTGAATTGAACTGAATTGTTTTAAAAATACTTGGGATGTATATATTCATACACAAAATATATATTTATGTGGACTTCATAAACATAACTTACTTTAAACAACTTTTTAAAAAACTCTTACCTTCCCTCTTATTATCAATACTATATATTGGTTCCAAGGCTGAAGAGTGATAAGGGCTAGGCAATGGTGGTTAAGTGACTTGCCCAGGGTCACACAGCTAAGAAGTGTCTGAAGCTAAATCCAGAACCTTCCCTCTCTAGGCCTGGCTCTCAATCCACTGAGGCACCTTGCTGCCCCAACTTGCTTTTTCCTTAAAAAAAACCCATACTCCTTACCTATCTGTTTTTTTTTCATAGAATGGAGGACCAAAGAATCAAAAATTGATGAAGTTTATTTTATATACACATAGATGTGCTCCCAAGCAGATGTAAGGTGAATACAGGGAGTCTCACTAATGAACAACCTTCACAAAAATGAATACCTTTTGTCATCCCTTTCTCATCTCACATTCTTGCTATTGGACTTGTATAGTTGCTACTTCCATGGAAACTTTTGGGAAAATAAAATTGGAGCTTTTAGAGAATATTGTGAACCCTGAAGTGAGTAAAGAAGAGAAGCCATAATTATCAAGAGGGTAAAGATTGGGATATCTAACCTGGGAGGCAGATTCACAGACAAGACTGACCTACCTGTATTCTTTAATCATCTTCAGTGCCTATTATGTCCCCAAAATATCTTTCCCCAAATTACCTGAATTACCCCCCCCCATTTCCATTGGTTATATTGTTTAAAATTCCACTAATAGAAAGGAATTTGATTGTTTTTTTAAAAAGTTAATACTTCTGGGAGGGTAATAGGCCAATAACAGCCATTCAGATTTTAATGTGAATGACTTTAATTAGATTGCTTCCTTCCTGGAGGTTATTTGCACTAAAGGAATGGGAGTTTTGATTGAATGGAGGGAAGGCACATAATTTTGGAGCATGGGACATTTCTGAAAGGTGGGCAGGTATTGGTAGGGTGCTACATTTAGGATTTTAAATAAGCTTGAGTGTACTGAAAACCTATACTAGGGGAAAGGAGTTTAAAAAGAGAAGAAGAAAAAAAAATCCAAGATAAACTTTGATTCAGAAATTTTGCCTGGTGGTTGCCTTGAGCCCAGGAAAGGAGAAAGGCACAATTCTTCCTCCTTCCTGCATCAAAAGACCTTCCAGGACCCAGAACTCACACTTGTGCTGCTATATCTAATATGTATTAGATACCTAACATATATATATATAATATAGTTCAACAATATCATGTAAAATTTTTTGTATGTCCTTGGCTAAAAATCTAACCACTAATTATTATCAATGTTATAGAAAAATAGAGTATTGAGTTCCTTGAGTTTGAGTATGTGATGTACAGGAATTGTCTTTATTTTCTATTTGTGTCTATTGTACATGGCCTATAGAATAGGGATAGGGGCTGAATGTCATTTCTCTATTTGGTCTCAGGTGAAAAAAAATTCCTTTTACTTCTACAGGCTGGTATAATCTCTGCAACTTAAGTTCTTAAGTGAATGATGTATTATGAGGTTAAATGAGTTGCTAAGAGATCATAGACCAATATATGTCAGAGATGAGATTTGAACCTGGCTTTTGTGACTTCAAGTTCAGTTCTCCCTCTACTGTGCTACATTGCCTTACTTTACCGATTAACAAGTGAACTTTTAGAATACAACCTATTTAACAAGTTGGCAATTGCCTATACATTGATTTTTTTCCAACAGAAAAATTACCATTAAGGATCCACTGTTTCCTTAAGAGATTATTTCCTTTGTCAATATTCAGCCTATGTGTCATTAATACTGGAGGATTATCCCAGTGTGAAAAATTAGTCAAATGGGGATTTCATTCATTCATGTGAAAGCATAAATAGATCGAAACACACCATCCAGTAAGTTTCACTTTATTGGTTATTACCCAAGTATGCTCTAACCTCATCATTCTAGCTGCCTCCAGGACATTTAGATGCAGGGGTCTTGTGTGGAACCTCAGGAGTTTATATTTATTTTTAAATATGTATTTTTTGAAATTTTTTATGGTAAATGTGACAATCATCTTAAAATATTCAAATACACAATTAGAGACAAATGAAGGGACTGTCTATGAAATGATCCAATTTTTAGAGCTAGTTTTAAAAATGTGTATTTTATATTTAACAAGTTAGAAATAAGATTTTCCTATTTTTTCTTGTATCCTTCTGCATTTTTTCCTTTTCCAGATTTTGTTGCTGTTTTTCTTCTTTCATATTTAGAATGTGTAGATCATTATTTGGTTTTTATTTTCTTTACTCTGCTTCACTCCATATGTCATTCCATATTTCTTCATATTCTTCATACTTGTATTTTCTTATAGTACCATAATATTCCATTATGTTCATATATCACAATTAATCTAACATTTTTCCAATTGTTGGATATGAGTTGTTTCCCTGTTTTTTGAGTTTTTTGCTCTATGATCAATGAATGCTACTAGGATTATTTTTGTGCAAATGAGTAATTTTCTCTGCTTATAGTGGAAGTTATGCTATCCCAAAGAATATATCAAAAGCTTCATAACTCTAATTGTTTAATTCCCAGTTACTTTTCCAAAATTGCCATACCAATTTATAACCTTAAGAAAAGTATCCCTGATTTTCCAAAGCTCCACCAGCATTATATTTGATTATTTTTCATTATCTTGGCTAATTCGCTATAATTTTGTGACTTTTTTTATTTATTTACATTTCTCTGATTGTCAGAGATTTGAACCATCTTTCATGTAGTCACTGATAATTTGTGTTTCTTCTTTTGAGAACTGCCTTTCCATGGGCTTTAGACATTTATCTATTGAGGAATGTCTCAAATAATTTTTATGTACAAGCTATCTTATGATGATGAAGTAATTTCTCATCATTACCTCATTATCATCTTAGTTGATACACAGATGATGCTTTAAGTTTTGTAAATTGCTTTTATATATATTCTATATATGTGTGTATAAATATTAGTATACCAGAGATAGAATTCCGACCCAGGTTTCTCCAAGCTTAGCATTCTTGATTCTCATAACTCTGTGAGGTCAGCGGCTCCTCTTTATTGTATTAGTCCTGTTTTTAGAGACTCAAAGAAATTAAATGACTTGCCCAGGGTTACATAACTAGCAAATGATGGAAGGATGACTTACAAGATCTTCAGTGCTAATTCCACTGAACCCTGTTGTTTTCAAAGTCCAAAATTACCCCTGTACTGCTACACTATTCCTTTTCTTAGCTTCCCAATTTCTATTAATAGTACCACCATTTTTTGTCAGTCTAAAATCCTCAAGAATCATCTTCATTTCTTCTCCGAAAATCACAATCTTACTTTATTTTTAAAGCTGAAAGAGTGGTCACTAGACTACCTTCTTGATTTTATAGATGAGGAAACTGGGATCCATGGTGGTTAAATGAGTTGCCCAAGTTCAATATCACACATGATAGCTAGATTATGTATTTCTTGAGGCCAGAAGCTAGTTTTATATTTCTATATTCCTCACAGCATCTGGCACAATGCTAAGCAACTAATGGGTGTTCAATGATAGACATTCTCTGATTGATTATAATAGATATTCTTTAAAGAAATGGAGTAGAGCTATCCATCAATGCATGCTGTTGATCCTAATAGCTGACAGAAATAACAAAGAGGCTTTATGACATCTTACCTACTAGAAATATTTTATAGTACTGAATAAACTACAGAAGAATCTTTGAAACTGCAAGTTAATGACTATTATAGTAAGCTAAATCATATGTTTTAACTTAAAAAATATTTTGGTGTCTATAAAAGTGACAGCAACTAAGAATTTTTGAAGGCAAGTAAATAGAAATTCTTATGTATAATGATTCTGTTAATTATCTATCTAATTAACTTTTCATAGGTCAATCAGTTCATATTGATGCCACTCTTCTCTAAACTCTTATATCACTTCATGGTCTATAATTTAAATTTTTTAACTTAATTATTAATTGTTTTATAATATTGACTGATTGTTTCATTTTTTAGTCATATTTCTCCAGTTAAGTTAATAAGTAAGGACCATGTCTCATGCTTTTTCTGTGACCCTCACTGTGCCTAGAACAGTTTAGAATATCAAAGTCATCTTATTTTCTTGAACCCTGTGAAACTGTGAATTCAAAGGAACAAATTAGTGATATTGAATATTAATACTTAGTACACATGCTATATTTATTTAGCCATTAATTTTATTTGAAAGAATGGGAATTGCATTATACTATATACATATATATAGTATATATATAGTATAATGTATAGCATATATGTATATAATGTATAGTGTATATGTATATAATATAGCTATAATGCATAGTGTGTGTGTGTATATATATACATATATGTGTGTGTATGTATGTATATGTATATATATATAAATATATATACACACACACATATATAAATATATATACACACACACATATATACACCTCTTAATCTGCTCCAGTTTCTGGCCAACAGGTAAGTAGTCTAAATACTAGATTTTGGGGAGAGTAAGTTATCGAACTTCTGTCATGTGACTAAATCTGTTGTTTTTAGTTGGGAGAGAAAAAATCCTAAATGGTGAATTATCCTAATCAGGTGAGTGGGTTAGTCATTTGTGGAGTCTTACTTTCCAAGCCAACAAATTCTTATCTCTTTTCTTTTCAAACAAGTCTTAGAGAGGCAATCATTAAATGTAGCTTTTGTCATCTGATTTGCCAAGAACAATTATATATTAGATAACATTTCAGAAATGTACCAGTCAAGTTGTCTCTCTATTTTGCTACTTCACTTCACCTGCTGTGTCTGTCCTACTGTTTAAGTGACCTTTTAAGCATTTTTATGAAGGAAGAAAGTTTTGTAAGATTTCAGAAAGAAATTGTACAGTATAAGTCTCATCCAATGGATAAATAAAATCTGAAAAAATTCTAGGTCAGTGGACAATTCCCCTTTACCAACCCCAATCAATAGTCTAATTTTTTGCAATTATTTTGGGGAAGGAGAAACACAATATCCTGAGAAATCTTTCTCATTAGTCTTCTTTAAAAATGGTGAAAAAGAAGAAAAAAAAAACACACAGTCTTCCTATATGGTCCTTATTCCATTCAAAATGCCACATTAGAATATTTTTATATGGCAAGTTGCTTTAGAGAACCTATTTCTTTTCTGAAGGAAGAGCAGACTATTCTCTACTTAGATGTACCTCATTTTTTTACAATATACACATTCCTAAAAAGTTTGAAATAAAGTAACTTTAAAAAATGAATCATATTTGAAAGGTACTAGAAGAATTCACTACAGGAGCACCCAAATTAATCCTGGTCTGAAGCATATTCAATAAATCAAATCAAATTAAGTTCTTGTTCAATTATCAATTCAACTAGCTGGTCTCCAAAGATCCTTTCAGTTCCCAAATGCTTCCTATAGGCCAGTGATTCCCAAAGTGGGCGGCACTGCCCCCGGTGGGTGCTTTAGCAATCCAGGAGAGCAGTGATGGCCACAGGTAAATTCATCTTTCCTATTAATTGCTATTAACATTTTTTAAAAATTAATTTCCAGGGGCCTAAGTAATATTTTTTTCTGGAAAGGGGGCAGTAGGCCAAAAAAGTTTGAGGACCACTGCTATAGGCTATGCTGTATGATAGGGAACACTTCAAAAAATAGAAATGATGGGGACCTGGAGGAAAAGGGACTATTCTATCTTAGAATTTATTATGTAAAAGCAGAGTAAGGTGAGAATAATCTACTAAGCACCCTGGATTTTAGGAGAATAAATTCCAAAGTGTCCAGAGAATAGGCAGATAAATTCCCATAAATTCAAACTTTATGTGGAAATTCATTTGAGAAAGGATACGAAGTTGTCAAGAATGAAATTCTGAAGACATGAAGCAAAACAAACCATTCTAATGAGGAAAAAGAACGTCTGTCTAAAGAGAGCAATGTGGATTTATATCTGTGCTTAGCACATAATTTCCAGTATTTCTGAGTAATTGAGGAAACTCATTAGGAATTGAGGACACAGCCCAGAAAACTCATCAACCAGATTTTTAGAAAGATATGTCCAGAAGGGAGAAGGAAAGGTTAAGTAATGGGGGACAAATGCAAGAAAGTTAAAGCTAGACTTAGGATGAGTGTATGGCATGGTCTCATAGGAAGCGTGTTGAGAGTTCTAAAGCTCATAATGAGTTGAAACTAGTGAATAAAGCTAAAGTTAAAAAAAAGTTTCTAAAAAAAGTTATTTGAGGGAAGACAGGCAAATCAAAAGAGGCACAAGAGCTCTTATTTTGTTTCTGTTTTCTTTGCCAAGGAAAATTATATGTAATCTGAAAGGTAAAGAATGCTTACAGGAAGTCAAACCCCATAATATATGCTAGCTATCTGGTTTTCATACATTCAAATTACCAGGCCAAGATATATCCTGGGGTATTGAAAGAATAGGCAGTTTTGATTTAGGAGAATTATCAGTGATGGTAGAAATATAGAAAATGAAGGGGTATCATAGAACTGGAGAAAAGGAAAATAAGTCCCAATTTTCAAAAAAAAGTAAAGAAAGGAGAATATACAATCTTTAGGCCAGTGATCATGACTTTGATTTCTGCTCAAACTAAAAGGTACTTTTATATAATATTATAACATAGAATATTATATAATAATATAAGAAGTATGGTCAGTGAACATATAGAAATAGCAATCATAAAGAGTCATATGGATCTAGCAAGAAGTCATGCTAATAGGTCATGTAAGGTTATTCTTTCTTTTTTGGATAAGGATGCACACTATAGTTTATCTAGGTTTAGCAAAGCATTTCACAAAACATTTACTTTCCTTGATAATGACTATGGGGGCCAGGTTGGAAGCAGTGCCATTGGTCTGGAGATTCTAGGGCTCTTGGTCTTGGGATCTTAGACTAACTCTACTGGGGTCCAAAGGGAGGTGACAATGTTGGTTTGACTTGCCTGGCACAAGCTATCTTCTGTTTCTCCCTCATGGTGTCTGTTGATTCAGCTAAGTTGGCTTGTCTCTGGAGCAAGTATTATGGGGATAGACACTGCTCTTTCTGGAGATCTTGGGCTTCCCTGCCCATTGATGTCAGTTGGCCATAGATAGTGGGCTAGGTCAAGTTATACTGTGGAAAAGTATGTCACCACATCTATTTGGCACAGTTGCAACAAACTATAGGGTAGGGCATCTGCTAAAAAGGCTGAATATGTAAAAATAGCAAGTATGCTCTACAGATTCAGTAAAGCAGACAAGTAAAACCAAAAATAAATAAATAAATAAACCAAGTAAACTAGTATTTATTAAACACTTACTATGTACCAGTTACTGTGCAAAGTTCTGGAGATACAAATACAATAAAGAAAGGCAGTCCCTACCCTCAAAGAGATTACAGTCTAAAGAAGGGAGGGGGAAAAAGGGAGCTGAAAAGTGGGGACAGAGGAAGTACAGAATGGAGACTAAATAGAGAAGTCCAAAGGAGTGCAGCCAGATAGGAAAGAAAGAATTACTGACCTGGGTGCTCTCCTTAAATGAAAGTTCTGAGAGAAACTCTACTTCACTCTCCAGTCAGATGCTTCCCGGGGGGCAGAGGGTACTGATAATGTGTGAGTACTAGTGTTGATGTGATTTAGCAGTTCCAAGCATGGAGGAAACAAGTGAAAATGCAAAGAAGAGATGTGAATTAAGAATAAGATTGAAATTTTCATTCATGTAATTGGACTACAAAGCATTTATTTATCATTCTCCTTATAGATTGAATAATTTAGTATCCATCAGGAAAACTTGCATAGACACACTTTGATTGTTCAAAGGATACTGGCAATTATGTGTCAAGCACAGATGTGTAACTCTTTCTTGCCTATAACAACATAGTCTTTGCTTTAAAGGAGCATTTTATTTTCCTGAGTGGCAACATCTTCCCTTCCAACCCATCCGTACTTGATTATCCCTGCTCATTCACCTCTGCCATTTTCATTCCTAATATCAAAGCTGGCATCAGGAGATTGTTGGGAAGTGGGATTTAATTGGTGCCTGATATCAGAGAATAGCATGATTTTAGTTCTATCATGAAAAAATCTGACAATTAGTAGACTTTAGCCTGAGATTTTGAGTGTTCATTCACAGAGATACAATGCCAGAAACTCAGTGATCAGTATAGTGAATATTGGAATACTTGTTCCTTTTCTGCCTGAGTAGAGTTAACGAATTATATTTTATTTTATTTGAAAATCTCTTATCCTCTGTCTTTGAATCAATGCTCCGTATCAGTTCCAAGGCAGAAAAGCAGCAAGGGCTAGACAATTGGGGTTAAGTGACTTGCTCAGGGCACACAGCATCTGAAGCACCTGAGCACACTCAGGGCTAGAAAGCATCTGAGACCAAATTTGAACCCAGAAACTCCCATCTCCAGGCCTAGATCTCTATGCAGTGCACCACTTAGCTGCCTCATGAATTTTATTTTTGCCAAAGTATTTACATGGTGTTTGGTGAAGTTGGTAACTTGGAAAGATTTTAACAGACCAGGAAGAAGGGTCCCAGAGGAAGATTGATGGCAACTATGAGTGAGGATTCCTGAATTTTCCCTGAGTCTGATCCATCTTGCAATAGGAGATGACTCTAAAAAGCTAGGGGATGCTAGATAATCATGTCAGCCCAGCCTGAAAAATTCATATACTGGTAATTGTGTAGTTGTGTGGTGGAGGAGTGGGGAGAGGGGAGAGATCAGAGTCAGAGATCTCAGTTTATTTTTTGAGTACCAGGAAGCAATGAGGCAAGAAAGTCCTTGAAGGGGAGGGAGCTTCATGAGGGAACCCTCATACTTAGGAAAGTAACTTTAGGGTTTCATATCTAACTTTTGATCTAATGACTTCATTCAAGGATTACTGTTTGCTTTCACCTTTAACAATAACCTTAAAATTTTAAATGGGTTTGCAATGGGGAATTGGCCTAGGAAGAGGGGTACCACACCATATCCATTGTCTGATGCTTCCTAGATGGGAGTAAAAACTCGAGAAAATGAGAAAATGTCATAAAATGTACCTGAACCCTTGGGTCATGAGAGAAGCTCTGACTCGAGGACTATACACGTAATAAATAACAGCCTCAGATACCTCTAGAAAGCATCTGCTTCTTAGTAAGAAAAAGGAGAGAATAAAGAGAAATTTGGACAAGACTTCTTTATCAGCGGGAAACATTGAACAACGTTCATTGGTACCTGCTGCAACTCTTGATCACAAGGATTAACAGAAAAAAAAAAATCTTTTTCCTCCCCACCCTCTGGCACAGATCAGCACATACTTAAGAGCTTCATCTGCAAAATAGAACACCCTGATAGGCTCCCGGAAAGCCTTGACAAATTGCAACCTCAGGAAGGCGGCTCTTTGGGGAGTAACTCATCCTTGCAGGGAAGCATTTTTCAGTCAGGTCTTGGGGAGGTCTTTGGATTTGTACTTCCTCCAGGACCAGACATTACAGAAGACTACAAAGTAAGCCACATGATTGGAAACTTATTAAAGGATGATATTCTTCCCTCACAAAGCAAGGTTACTCTGTCTAAGCCAGGCCTGGGGCCTTCATTCTCACACACCAGGAAATGATGGGTTACTGGAAGCAGTGACCACATGATAGTGTTTATCACTTTTGCCTGATGAATGAGTTTTTCCAACTAGAGGAAGCTGAAAAACCCCAAAGCGCAAGTAACTCAAGAAGGCGGTTCGGGAGGGCGCGCTTGTTTTTTGACAAGAACTCTAGCGCTGACCTTTAAAACATGGGCAGCCCGGCATCTATTAAGCCTTTCCTATGTCAAGTGCTAAAGATTAGGACAAGGCCAACCGGGCATCGTTCCCAGGGCCTTCAAAAAAGTTCGATTTGTCCCCAATCCACTCTGCCAAGTGTTCACGCAAGATTCTAGGAAAGTATGCCCATAGTGGGAAGCATCGTGGGGCGGGCGGGTTTGAGATTGGGGCGGGGACTGACAAGAAATCTCCCCAAAACGCCAGCAGCTGAGCCCAGCCACCAAACGCTCACGAGGCTCGCCTGGTATCTGCCAGTGAGTCCTGCTCCCCTCTGGGCTCGGAGACCAGACGCTGCCCGCTGAGAGGACACAAAGGCACCTAACCCTCATTTTAGGAGTGTGAGATCGCTCTGTCTCATTAGAGAGGAGATGGGCGGCTGGTGCAGGCAGGAGCCGCTGGGTTTCCGGCAGTCCAACCTGGCCTGGATGACCTTGTTGCACTGGGGTGTCCGGCTGACCTGGGCGACCAGCGTCCTCAACGTCCCCTCCCCGGCACTCATCCATGTGACTGTGCAAGAGCCTGGCCAGGACGGTCCCCACTACTTCCTCATCCTCCACGCCCTCTACGGTCTAGATTCAGCCCCAGTGGAGGTAAGAGGACGGGTGCTGGCCCCGCAGCGGCTGCGGGGAGCCTTAAATCTCCAGGGCTGCGATCCCGAAACCCATTTCCAAGTCCCCCCGGACTTGAAACAATGGATTGCGCTGTTGCAGAGAGGAAACTGTACGTTTAAGGAGAAAATATCCAGGGCAGCTTTCCATGATGCAGTTGCGGCTGTCATTTATAACGATAAGAATGAAAGGATCACCCTGACCCACGAAGGACCTGGAAATATTGTTACTGTGATGATTACAGAATCAGAAGGAAACAACATTTTGAGGTATCTGGAGAAGAACGCCTCGGTCGAAATGACTATCTCCCATAAAACTTCAGTCCAATCAAAAACCCGTAACTGGATTCTTGGAATTTTCCTGCCAATATATTTTGTTGTTGTTCTGGTGGTCCTGCCTTTAACATACTATATTTCACATAATATTTAGTAGAGGAGATAAAATGCAGAAGTCTTAAGTTAGCAATGAAGTCTCTATAGTTTGTCTCCAACTTACTTTTATATCCTTATTTCACACTGCTTGTTCCTCTTTAGATTTTTTTCTTTAGACTTTTTTTTAACCCTTCCCTTCCCTCTTAGAATCAATACCGTGTAATCGGTTCCATGGCAGAAGAGCAGTAAAGGGCTAGGCAATGAGAATTAAGTGACTTGCCTGCCCAAGGTCACACAGACAGGAAGTGCCAAAGGCCAGATTTGAACCTAGGACCTCCAGTCTCTGGGCCTGGTTCTCAATCTACTGAGCCACCCAGCTGCCAGCCCACCCCATTTAGATTTTCTTAGACAAAGCAAAACTGAACTATTAACCTTTTTGCACTTCATCTTAATGCCTGCTGGTTCATTCTTCTTTGCATTTCTCTGTGGATCATCAAATGATCATTTCTTAGTTCTCCCTTTTGGAAAACAATCTCCTCTTTCAAGGCCCAGCTCAGATGTTTTCTGCCCATCTACTTTGTTTTTATCAGGGCTGGTTTCTAAACAAGTCAGCTGAGGCATAAAGTAAAAGATCTAGAATCATACTATTATTACTACTAATAATGTACTATGTAAATATTATCTCCTTTAAGCTTCACAATGATCTTGTGAGATATACTACAGGTATCGTTTACCACATTTGGCAGAGGAAGGAACAGAAACTCAAAAAGATGAAGGGATTTATCAATGGTCACAGATAATAAATGTCAAAGGTGAGATTAGAACATAGTTTTTCTTGATTCTAAGTCCAATACTCTATTCTCTGGGAACATCTACTTCTCTATTATATTAAAAAATGTATTAGAGATGTAAAACTCCTGAGAGGAAAGGTTGTTAACAAATGGATGTTGTCCCCCCTCCCCTTGCCAAAGAGCAAACGTTAGCTATAATCACCAGGTAGACACAGAAAGAAAGATATATCAAATTTCCCTGCATAATTTAAAGATTAGATCCCACAAAATCACTAAAGGCCAACTAGAAGATGGAAATTTCTGGGCTTGGCTATTGACTAATTCAGTAAAGGAAACATTGAGCACAAGATCAATAGTTTTGATATTGAGGGATCTGAATTTCCATTGTGTCAAGACTGTTTATGATTAAGTATAAAAATCAGTGTGGGCTAGGGTTTTGGATCCTGAATGATCAGTTACTGATAAATTTTTTAACTTTGCATATAAAATCTCTTGTTTAAAAGCTAACTGGTTTGTGTCATTTGCTTAAAATCTACATTTATTGATCCCTACAACACAATATAATGATTTCTCACTTATTTGGGAACTTCTGTGCTAGTTAGGGATACCAGAAATGAGATCATAAAACTAAATCATAATTAGATCATAAAGCTAAATTTTTTTTTGTAAAGGATTATTTATTTATTTTTAACCCTTGTACTTTGGTGTATTGTCTCATAGGTAGAAGATTGGTAAGGGTGGGCAATAGGGGTCAAGTGACTTGCCCAGGGTCACACAGCTGGGAAGTGGCTGAGGCCGGATTTGAACCTAGGACCTCCTGTCTCTAGGCCTGACTCTCACTCCACTGAGCTACCCAGCTGCCCCCATAAAGCTAAATTTTTAACAAATAATTTTAAGACCTAGAATATTCTTAGGAGTTGTTTCAGAGCTTTGTTAGTATATAGTTACTATATATACTATAATTTCTGGATGGCTGTCTCAAAGACTTTTTTTATGATGTTCATAGCTAGTTGAATTGGAAGATTTTCCTAAGAAATCTAGAAGCACAACCTAACATCAACATTGAACTCCCTTGCTATTAAGTGCTTACTATATGCTAAGTACTAGAATACAAAAGAAGGCAAAAAACCAGCCCTGCTTTTAAGGATCTCATTTAAGAGAGGCACAATCTATGTACAAACAAGATATATAATGAATAAATTGGAGGTGGTCCACATCATTATATACAAAATAAATTCAGAGTAGATAAAAGTTAAATGCCTTAGAGGCTAAGGGACTAGCAACTGTGTGGCCTGGGAAAGGTATCTGACAGGAGTTAATGCTTGTAACAACAACAATAATAATAACTAACATATAGCACATATATGCCAACCACTGTGCTGAGTCTTAATGGAAGCCAGAGATTCTAAGCTTCAAGGGCTAGGAAAAGAGGCTATCCCAGCCATGACATAGATAGCCAGTGCAAAGTCCCAGAGGTAGGAGATGGAATTTTCAGGGGAAGAACAATCAGTATGGCTAGACCTTAGAATTGGTGGAGACTGAAAAAAGCCTAGAAAAACTGGAAGGTACTGAATTGTGAAGAGCTTTAAATGCCATGCAGAAGAGTATATATTTTGATCCTAGAGGTAACTTGGAGTCGATGGAGTTTATTCAGTAAGGATTCATGATCAGATCTATACTTTAGGAAAATCATTTCAGTAGCAATAGATTGGGTAGATGAGCAGGAACAGATGATGCAGGGAGACCAAACAGAAAGTTATTGAAATAGTTTAGAAGAGAAGTTACAAGTACCTGTAATAAAGGTTGTGGTTATGAGACTAGAGAAAAGAGAAAATACACTTGAGATGTTGTGAAGATAGAATGAATACAGTTTGGCAATGCATTGGATATGTTGGGTGAATGAAAATGAGGAGTCAAGAATGGCACTTTTGCATGTCTGGGAATTGGGAGGATGATGGTGCTCTTGACAATAACATAGGAGTTGGGGATCATCAGCAAAGATGGCCATTAAGAGGAGGCAATACCCATATACTGTTATTTCAGTATTGTTGTTTCCTTTTAAGATAGTTATTTATATTTATTTTCAGGTGTCTTCCACTATTACTCTAATGAAGATGTAGAAAGAGCACCAGACTGAATCATGATCAGAAAGTCCAAGGAAAAATCACAATAAGTCATTTTTCTAGCCCCTGTCAGAATAGGAAGACAAACTAAGGTCTGTGGGGTACTAGGGCCTAGCCAGGAAGGTAGATTTTCAATTCAATTTAATAAATACTTATTAAGTGTCTACTATGTGCCAGATATTTCGCTAAGCACTGGGAATACAACAAAAAAAAAGAAAGAAAGAAAGACAGTCTCTTCTCTCAAGAATCTTATAGTCTAATAAAGGAAGACAACACATAATAACAAGATCAAATTTTGTAAAAGTTACATGTGCCAGGGAGAAGTACGTAAATTCATTTCTATTCCCATTCAATAACTGCTAGAAATCTATAATTTCTATGTTTTCTAAAATTCTCTTCAGGTTCTTTCTTGTTTATCTTTTGACCAGTCTTATCTAGGTCTGAAAGATCCTCCATGATCATGCTTTTGCTATTATTTCTCCTTATAATTCAGTTAGCTTTACTATAAATATTTGTGTGCTATGTTATTAACTTCATATATAAAATATTGATGTTGATCCATTATATGATTCCTTTTTGCATAATTTCTATAATTTTTTTTATCTTATCTCTATTTACTTATCTGAAATGATTGCTATATCTGCTTTTTTTAAAATTCAGTTGAAGCATACTAGATTTTTCTCCAGCCTTTCATTTCAACTCTATGTGAAACTTCATGTTTCTTGTAATCAATATATTTTTAGATTTTGCTCTCAAATCTACTCTACTATCCTATTCCATTATTCCATTTGGTGGGTGAGTTTAGTCCATTCACACTCATGATTATGATTATTAATTATGTATTTTTAAGTTTTTCTTCTCTTTGCTCCCATTTTCCTTCTTATAAAAAAAAGACAATTTTAGGAATGAGGGAGTTTGCCTAGCATTTGTGATCTTAAAAGTTAAAATCAGTTTCTCCATTTAATGTCTTTTCTTTCCCTACCCCACTCCTGATCCCAGGTTTTACTTTTTTTCCTTTTATTTTAATCCTCCCATTATATTACTCCCTACAACTTTTGTTTGTTTTGCTTGAGACTCTTCATTCACCTATTATTCCTTCCTTCCTAGTCTTACCTCTACGACCCACCCTTGTCTCTGCTCCCTTTGAGTTTAATATTTTTCTATGCTGAAAATTTTATGTGTTCATTTGGTGTAATTGTGTTGAACCTTAATTTATCCAATTCATATGAAAATTACATTCATGGGATGTCCATCCCTCCCCCCACCCTTTCCTTTATGACTATGTACTTTTCATCTTATATATCTCTATTATTCAATAGTGACTTTTCCCCCTTTCTTCCTTCTTTCCTCCCCAGCACTGTCCTTTAAATTTTTTGTCTTCTCCTAAAACCATTAAAAGCAAAAAATACCCATATACTGTTATTTCAGTATTGTTGTTTCCTTTTAAGATAGTTATTTATATTTATTTCTTACTTCCCTCCCATCAATGCATAATATTTTTTATCCTTTTCACTTAATGAAAGAAATAAATATACCTTTCTATGGTTTTTCTTTTGGTGCCAACATTTTCATTTCCAAGTCTACTCAATTTTGATGTTTTCATCAGGAATGTTTGGAAACTGATCATCCTATTAATGACTTATTTTTATCTCCTTATGGAATTATACTTAATTTTGCTGGATAGGTAATACTTATACATCTTTATCTCTAGCTTTTTGGAATATCATATCCAAAGCTTTCTTCTTCTTTAAATTGGTAGCTGTTAAGTCCCCTTGATATTTGAACTCTTTCTTTTGGGTTGATTATAGTATTTTTCCCTTGGTCTGGAAGCTCTAGATTTTGGCTATGATATTCCTGGGAGTTTTCATTTGAGGTCTTCTTTCCAAAAGAGACTAGTTAAATCTTTCTCTTTTTAATTTAGTTCTAAGAGTTTGGGGAAATTTTCATTTATAATTTTCTGAAATATGGTAATTAGATTTTTATCATAATTTTCAAATATTCCTATAATTCTCAGAGTATTTCTCCTTGACCTGTTGTCCAGATCAGTTTTTTTTGTAAAAAGTTATATTTCTTGGATTTTATTCTGGTGTTTTTTACCCATCTCTTTCAATATTTTGGTTTTGTTTTGATATTTATTTTATTGTTGTTCTTTGTCTGGCCCAATCTAACTTTCTAGGTATTCATTTCCTGAGTGAGGTTTTCTACCATCTGTTTCTTTTTAGGGTATCAATTTTCCTTTTCATTCTTTCCTTCTTAGCTTTTCCATTCTGTATATCTTGTTTTATATTCTCCAGATACTTCAACATTGTCCCTGTAAGCCAGGACATTTTTTCCTCCAGGTTTTATCTGGACTTGTTATGGGATCACTATCCACATCCTGGGATTTATCCCCCGAGTTTTCTGGCAAATGATGAGTTCAAACTCTATTGGAACCAGATTGGCTTTTAGATTTTGTTTGGTTCAGGTGCAAGTGCAGTCCTGGAACCACCCAAAATGTCCCAAGACTACTACTATCTCTAGAGTTGGGCTCAGGGAGCCAGCCAAAGGTTTAGAAAAGAATGGATCTAGGCTTGGATGCTGCTTGTCTTAGGTAAGGAATGCTCTACTGGACCACCCAGTGAGAAAACCCCAAAGTCCTTCTGCAGTCCTATACTCATATGGTTTGGGTTGGACTTAGGCAGAGAGTACTGGAACTGCCCAGAAGATCCCTTTATGCTATATCCTCTGAACTTAGTCTTTGATCTGTCCTCTTGTAGGACTCTGGTAGTCCCTTTGTGGATTCCTGGGTTTAGAGGAGGAGTCTAGGGGAGAGTCTTTCTATCTCTTGGCAGAGTGATAAATCTCCAAGTTACAATGGGATGTTTGGGGGAGATATGAGATCCTCTGCATTCTATCATTCTCTTTCCACAATCTCACAATGCATTATCAGGTATTAAAATTAGGGAGGGGGGCAAATTTGCATCCTTTTTTTGGTCATGTCTCATCACTTTCTCAATCTTTTCATCTATCCCCAGAATTCATAGTTCTTTTCTGTGCATGACAATCCTTCAGTCAGAGGGACCTAAACTCATGAGATTGTGAAATTAATAAGACTTTGGACCCAAAATAAGTATTTAGATATTATTAAAATTCCATGTTATTTTAAAATCTGGAACTCATTTTTTGGTTCAATTAACCTTAGTAACAATCAGCAAAGTAGAAATCATTGCTATGGTGCTAGTGTATTTCCCTATCTTCTTAATGAAAATTCAACATTATGCAAAATAAGTAAGATCCTTTGACAATGTATAAAGATAATCTTTGAATGAGGTTAGAGCTGTGTGTAAAGAGTTTAAAAAATTCAAATCACCATACTTTTTTGTATTTAGAATCCCATCGTTCTGAATATTCAGATATGGAAGATATGCTAGACATAGTTTCTTCATTATGCAGAACAGAGATATTTTCTGATGATTAGCGATTAATAAAATAACTGCAGGTGCTTTAATTTTCATGATTAATTGTTTTGTGTATCATAAAATAAAATATGACTTAGTGAATAGAGAGCTGACCTAATTAGAATGACCTAAGTTTAAGTCCTATCTTTGACACAAACTAGTCATGTGACCCATGGCAAGTCACTTTAACTCATCAATGTCCTGAGCAATTCCTGATGACTATTAGATTCAGAATATTTACCAATGGACATCTGTTGAAGGAGTTTCCTTGCTAGAAGTTCTCTGCGCTTATAAGATTATAAGTCCAATAAAAAAATTTGTAAAGATTTTGTTTAAAGTATCAGATAATTATAAAACCTTAAATTTATAAAATGTTGAAATAGAATAGTTATGCTAATAAACATTTATATAGTGCTTTAAGGTTTACAAAGTACAAATAATGGCTTAGTTTGTCTTAACAATAGTCCTAGAAAATAGGTGTGATTAATATCCCATATTATAGATGAAGAAACTAGATAAACAGAAGTAAAGTGGCTTGCCTAAAATCACACAGATAATAAATATCTGAGGCTAGATTTTAACTCAAGTCTTCTTGACTCCAGGTCTAGTGATATATCCACTATGCTACCTAGATGGAAGAGACCTTAGAGATTAAGTAATACAAATTCCTCATTTTACAGATGAGAAAACTATGATTTATCATTTAATATTTTAAAAGTTATTAAATTTTTAGTAAAGTCATTCTTATGAGATTTTCTTTTGTAAATCACAATCATTAGCTAGAATTTTAGCTATGGAATATAATAAAAGTTGAATTCCAAAGGCAGAAGACCACTTTCATGATATATATTATTTTTAGAAAAACATAGAATTAATATAGGAAGATCAGTTTCATGTTAATAACTTTGTATGAAAATTAAAGATCACTTACAGACCCTGTATTGAAAGAAAGCCCATTTGCCTCCAATTTATGTGAGAGATGTAACAATGGAGATAACTTTGCTTCATGTCACCATGAGCATTAATATGAGACAAGGCATAAAACAGGGAAACGTATGCTCATCAAAGGTATTCATCAGAGTTATGGAGATGATCCAGAGCCAGGTCCCAATGGAAGATGGATTCCCTATAGATGCTCTTGTTTGTGTCTGGCATTGAGCTCATTGCATTAGGCCCTAGAATATTACTGAGACTCCCTGAGGAGATTCACAATGGCTCAAAAGAGCCTAACTTTCCACACAGGTTAAAAAAGGATGAAGAATTCATTTTATCTAGTATGTGATATGCAATGGAAAACCTATATTATACATACATATATGCAGAAATAGTTATTATATACATATGTACACATGGAATATATGTCCATGTATATATGATACATAATATAATGATATTAGTCACCACTTGAAAGCTTTTCATATGCTGGACAGTGCCTTGCACATTGTAAATACTTAACAAATGTTTGTTGAACGAATTGATGATAAGAAGAGGGATTTGAGAGGAGCTCATGAAGGGAAGATGAATTACTGTATTTAATCAACATCACTCACAGGAAAAAAACTTGTAGGAAAAACTCTGAAAAGACTGAATTGTTGAATTGTGAATAATTCACATATTTCATTACTTTAACTCAGTCTACTTTTTTTTTAACCCTTACCTTCTATCTTAGAATCAATACTAAGGATTGGATCCAAGGGAGAAGAGCAATAAGGGCTAGGAAATGGTGTGGGGGGGTGTTAGGGGGAGTTAAGTGACTTGCCCAGAGTCACACAGCTGGGAAGTGTCTGAGGCCAGATTTGAAGCCAGGACTTTCAATCTCTAGACCTGACTCTCTATCCATTGAGTTTCCTAGCTACCTTAGTCCTAAGCTTTCCCAGACTTATTCCCACTCCATCTTCCTTTATCTATTCTTTTGTACATTGTTTTATATGCAAACCCCTTTATGGTCATTCCTTTTCTGTATGTGAATCTTCCACCTCTTTACTAGGTAGTACTATATGATAGAGCCCTGTACTTGGAATCAGGAAAATATGAGTTCAAATCCAGCCTTCAGATTCTTACTGGTTAGCAAGTAACTTAACTTCAGTCTGCTTCAGTTTCCTCATCTTTAAATGGAGATAATAAAAAGCACTTAACCATTCAGGATTATTGTGAAGATAAAAAAATACATTTGTAAAATATTCTACAAACTTTAAATTTCTATGTAAAAAGAATCAAGAAGACCTGAGTTCAAATGTGATCACTGACATTGACTGACTATGTGAGCCTAGTCAAGTCACTTAACCTCTGTTTGCCTCAGTTTCCTCATCTTTAAAATAGGGATAATAATTACTCCCAAGTTTGTTGTAAGAATCAGATAAGATCATTGTAAAGAGCTTAGGACAGGGCCTGGAATATAGCACTATACAAAAATTATTTATTAGTATTTCTTGGACAGTTGTAATAGTGTCTCCCTTCTCTCTACTTCTACAATCCATCTTGCTTGTGGCTTCCATATTAATTTTCCTTCCACCATAACATTCTGCCTTCCCCTGCCTTAGTCACCTAACTGTATTCCACTTGGATGGTTTTGTGGAGACTTCATCATACCAACATTGTATTTAGTCTTGGAGCTAATTTATGCTATCTACTTCTGCCTACTTGTACCTATTTCCACCCTTTTTTCCTGAACCCTCATTCTGATTAACAAGACCCAACTTCTTGCTCTTCTAATGCCTGTGTTTTAGAATGAGCATCTGAAATAATGCTATTTGTCTACTGCCTTTTTGAGGACTCTCATAATTATCCTAATCAGCGAAACCTCTACTTTTCCTCTGACTTCCTTAGCCCACCCCTTCTATTCCAACAACTGGAATCCCTGTTTTATTGCTAACAAGCTTCTTTTTATCCTCAAAAATCTTGTTACATTCTTTACATTTCCTGACAACAACTAAAGCCTGACTTTTTCTTAAAGATATCTTGTCATCTTCTTCAATGATGCCTATTTCCTCTCGCATGACTTCCTGACATACAGATAAGGAAAGGGAGAGAGAATACTCCTTACTCCCCACCATCACTAAGTCCCTTCTTTGTTTTTTAAAAATATTTTATATTTTTTATATTTTATATTTTTATGTTTTTTAAAATATTTCATTTTTTAATCATATATAAAAAGCAATTTTTAAAAATTTGAGTTCCAAATTCTTTCTCTTTTCTTCCTTTCCCCCCCTTCCCTTTGAGAAGGCAAAAAATTTTATATAGCTTATACATGTGCAGTCATACAAAACATCTTTCCATATTAGTCATGTTGTGAAAAAAAATCCAAACCAAAAAAACCCTAAGAAAAATAAAGTAAGTTTAAAAAAGTATGCTTTGACCTGCATTAAGATTCTATTAGTTCTTTCTCTGGATGTGGATAGCATTTTTCATCATGAGTCCTTTGGAAGTGTCTTAGATTACTGTATTGCTGAGAAAAGCTAAATCATTCACAGTTGATCATCATTACTGTATTGCTGTTATTGTGTTCAGCGATCTTCTGGTTCTGCTCACTTCACTTTGTATCAATTCATGTAAGTCCTTCCAGGTTTTTCTGAAATCATCCTGCTGTCATTTCTTATAGCACAATAATATTCTGTCACAACCATATACCATGGGTATCTCCAAGATTTCCAATTCTTTACCACTTCAAAAAGAACTGCTATAAAACTGGGACATTAATGCATTGCTGGTGGATTTGTGAACTGATCCAACCATTCTCGATGGCAATTTGGAACTATGCTCAAAGGGCTATAAAAGAATGCCTGCCCTTTGATCCAGCCATACCATTGTTGGGTTTGTACCTCAAAGAGATCATAGACAAACAGACTTGTATGAAAATATTTATAGCTGCGCTTTTTGTGGTGGCAAAAAACTGGAAAAGGAGGGTATGTCCTTCAATTGGGGAATGGCTGAACAAATTGTGGTATATGCTGGTGATGGAATACTACTGTGCTCAAAGGAATAATAAACTGTAGGAATTCCATGTGAACTGGAAAGACTTCCAGGAATTGATGCAGAGTGAAAGGAGCAGAGCCAGAAGAGCATTGTACACAGAGACCAAAACACTGTGGTAAAATAGAATGTAATGGACTTCTGTACTAGCAGCAATGCAATGACCCAGGACAATTCTGAGGGATTTATGGAAGAGAATGCCCCCCATGTTCAGAGGAAGAACTACAGGAATGGAAACAGAAGAAAAACAACTGCTTGAACACATGGGTTGAGGCGGACATGATTGGGGATGTAGACTTGAAACTACCACACCAATATCAACAATTTGGAAATAGGTCTTGATCAATGACACATGTTAAAACCAGTGGAAATCTGCATCAGCCATGGGGGTGGATCTCAGGGGCGGGGGGGTGAAGGGGAAAGTAAGAGCGTGAATTATGTAACCATGTTAACTTTTCTAAAAAATAAATATTAATAAATGTTTTTAAAAAATAAATACAGATCACTTCTTACCTAGACCATTGCAATAATCAACTGGTTGGTATCCATATATCTAGTCTGGTAAAGCTCATGGACAGACTTTTGTTCAGAATAATGTTTCTAAGTATATAAAATAAAATGTATAAGATTAAAAAAAGAGCTGCTATAAATATTTCTTATACTTATAGGTTCTTTTCCTTTTTTTTTTAAATCTCTTTGAAAGTAGTGGTATTGCTGGGCAAAAGACTATGCAAATTTTATAGCCATTTAGACATAGTTCCCAATTGCACTCTGGAATGGTTGGATCAGATCATAAGTGTATTAGTGTCCCAATTTCCCCACATCCCTCCAATACTTGTCATTTTCCTTTTCTGATAGAAGAGTCAATCTAATAGGTGTGAGATGGTACTTAAGAGTTGTTTAATCATACATTTCTCTCATCAAAGGCCAATTTAGAGCACTTTTTCACATGACTTTATTAACTTTGATTTCATTATCTGAATACTGCCTATTTATATCCTTTGACCATTTATTAATTGGGGAATGACTCAAATTGTTATAAATTTGACTCTCTTCATAATATATTTGAGAAACTAGGCATTAATCAGAGGGCTTCCCTTCACTACTTTTGGCAAGTCTTTAAAGATCTCTAGATGGGCCTCTGTTTCCTTATATACAAAATGAAGCAGTTGGACTAAAGGAGTTCCATTCTGGTTCTAAGAACATTTAATTCTATATACTTTGCCCCCTATTTACTTAAGCCTGAGACTATCCATTGTGAACTCCTTTATTAGCTATACATTTAAACTTCTAGACCTCATTGTAGGATCCAGGGAAGAAATAAATCTCTTTGCCAAGGTTAACCCATTCATTTGATTTTCTCCTCTCCTATCCCTCCAAGGAACTTGTTAATATTACTCTCCCTGTTATTCAAGTACTCCCTCTTTATTGGCTCCTTTCCTGTTATGGGTATACATACTAATTCTTCCTATCTTAAAAAAACAACTCTGTCCTTGACCTACAATCTCATATCATACTATTTATTTTTTCTTGCTAAATTTCTAGGAAGAATAATCTTAAATATTTACTTCCTTCATATTCACAGATCCCAATTCAGGCCTTTATTTTGTGCAACCTGATTTCTTACCATCCCTTTTCAGAAATGCTCTCAGTGTTCACCAATGACCCTTTAAATGCTAAATATAGAGGCTTTTTCTTATTTGTCATCTTTCTTGATCTTTCTGCATCATTTGATTGTTAACCATCTCTTCTTCCTAAACACTTCTCTCTTGGCTTCCATAATACAGCTCTTTTTGGTATTCTACCTACTTGTTCTTGTTTGCTTATCATCTTTCTGAATATGTGTCTCCTGAATATAAGTATCACCAGTTTTTTATATTTGTTTATGCTTTTACCTTTGGTCCTCTTCTCAGTTCCCTCATTAGTTGCTACTTCCTTTATACCTCTGTTTCCCAAATCTTTCTAGCAAGCTCCATTCTCATCTCTTAGTTCAAGACCCACACTTCAATTTGCCTCCTGGATTTCTCCATCATCACTTTGAACATGTCTAAAACTGAATCTATCCTTTCTTCTATTTTCTCTATTTTTGTTGATGACCCTGCCATATTCAAGATTTTGAAGTCACCTTTGACTCTTTCCTCTTTCTCTTTGCTTTCATCCAATCAGTTGCTAAGACTTATTGATTCTGTTTCTACCATCTCTCATAAATCTTTCCCCCTTTCTTTTCTTACATAGCTATCACATAGTTAAGTCCCTCATAACCTCTTATTAACACTACTCTACTAGCTCTGTAACTCCTAGTACTCTCCTTTTCAAACTGCTTTGGGAGAAGGACAATAGCCTTTCCTACAGTTTCTCCCCTCTAGGGTCCTCCCTTCATCAAGCTTCCATAATTATGTTCTGAATGCATGACTATTTACTGTTTTTCAAATAAAATAAGAACTCCTTGAGAAGCAGAGTGGTGCAATAGGAGAAACAATGAATTTAGAGCAAAGAGACTGGATTTTAATCTGGGCTTTGTCAGCTGCCAGTGTCACCTTAGGAAGATCTATCTATTAAATGAAAAGAGATGAACCAGATGATTTATAGAATTCCTAACTTGGGTTTAGAGGATAATAAAGAGTCCATTTGATGGAAGTGTAAAGCATAATAGTGAGAGTAGTAGGATATTGGAGTGAAAACATATCTTGGACCAGATTGTACAAATTTTCAAATGCCCACCTAAGGAGCCTTTTAGAGCAAGCATCTCCAATTACTTGATGCCGAGTATGAAAAAGAAGAACTAGAGGATTTATAGGGTCTCTAACCTAGTAATTAAGATCCTCCACAGTGTGACTGCAATCTACCTTTTTATGTGTATTTCACATTACTCCTTTTCACTTTTTACTTATTCTCTACACAAACAAATCTGTGAACTGTTTAATTGTTCTTGAATCACATTCTGTTGTATCCTGTGTGTGTATTCATCTTCCATATCCATATTCATCTTCCACATACCCCTTTCTCATCTCCATTTATTGAAATCTATGTTTTCCTTCAAGGCCAAGTTGAGGTGTCACCTCTATGAAGCCTTTCCTGTTCTCCATTCCACACCCCCCCCCAACCCAGTTGGAAATGATATCTTCCCACTCAAATCTTTCTAAAGAACTCTATTTTCTATATCTCTCTGTTTCCATCACTTTATAATTTATTTTACTTCTATACATGTTGTTTTCTCTCCAAAGAATGTAAATTGTTTGAGGGCAGGTATTGTGGTATTTTAGTTTTGTTTTTCCAGGTCATAATGCCAAGCCTTATATGTGATAAATACATAATATATATTTTTAATTGAATTCCTACTGTAGAACTCTGATCACATCAGTCCCCTGCTCAAAGCCTTCAGTCATTTCTAATTGACTGCTAACTAAAGTCTAAATTCCTTAGCCTGGCATTTGAAAACCTGGACAATCTGGTCCCAAGATATCTTTCCTTTCCAATATCCATAACATCCTTTACACTTCAGCCAAACTGGACTCTTAACTGTCCTCCAAACCCAGTCTTTGCTTTTCCCATGCTAGTACATCTGGCACATAGCAGACACTTAATGAAATGCTGGATTATTCATTCCAGCCTTTCTGTCTCTTCTCATGTTGTTTTCTACATTTGTCCCATCCCTCACCATCTTGATATTTTAAATTCTTGACTTCAGGATTCAGTTCAAATGCCAATTCCTCCATGAAACCTTTCCCTCATGTCCCTCATTAGGAAAATCTCTTCATTCTCTAAATTCTAAGAACATATTACATTATTTAAATCTCTTATACCCAACACATATTTTTTCTTCTCAGATTCTCAAATGTGAACTCACTGATGAGGAAGTTCCCTCCAATAATGTGGACAGCAACTCATCCCTGCCTGTACATCCTGTCCATTTCTTTCCATAAGTTCACCTAAGGGAGTCCACCTACCTGTCATCCTTTGCCCTTTTCTTGTTACCAGTTCATGCTCTCTTCCTATCATAGAATTCCTTGATGATATCTTTTAGTACTGTAATGCAGAGTTCCTCATGGACTATCTGTTGAAGCAACTTGGAGTCAAGAAAACCTGAACTCAAATTCAGCTTTAGACACTAGGCAATCCTAGTATGATCCTAGGCAAGTCACTTAACATTTTCTGACTCAATTTCCTCATCTGCAAAATGGGGATAATAATAACACCTATTTTCCAACGTGGTTGTGAAGTTCAAATGGGATAATATTTATAAAATATTTTACAGATGTTAAAGTCTTATATAAATGATAGCTTTGATATGTTACATCTCAACATATGCCTTTCATTACCTTCTATATGATAGCCTTCTTTAACGCTTCAAAATCTGTTATATTCCCTATCTTGTTGCCATGTAACATTGCTAATGGAGTTGGCATTAAAAAGACTTTAGCTTTGATGGGAAGCTTGGGGTCATTATAGGGGCTTTGCGATTTTCCAAAGGGAGTTCAGTTCAACCTGCTCAAATCTGGGTCCAACTTATAGTCCATCTGTACCCTCTGTCCCAGGTATAAATCCTGATGATTCTCAAATCTACTGGTCTTACCAAAACCTCTCTGCTAACCTTCAATCTCACATCTCCAACGGACTTTCAGACATCTCAAACTGGATGCTCAGAAGACATCTTAAACCCATCATGTCCAAAATGAAACTTAAGAGTCTTTCCTCCTAAACTGTTCCCCCTCCTACCTTTCTTATTACTGTAGAGGGCAATAACCTCCCCCTAGTCCCTCAGGTTCACAACCTAGGAGTCATTCTGAATTCCTCACTATTTCTCACCCCCACATCCAATTTGTTGCCATGACTTTTTCATTTCAGCTTTGCTCTATCTCTTGAATACATCTCTTTCTCTTCTCTGACACTGTTACTACTTTAATGTAGACCAACCACATCTGATACCTAGACTATTGCAGTAACCTGCTGGTGGTGGGTCTACCTGCCTCAGATCTCTCTCCATTCAACAATTTCCCTAAAGTGCAGCTCTCACCATCTAAACCCCCTACTCAGTAAACTCCAGGGAATCCCTATTGCTTATCAAAGATAAAGTACTGGGGGCAGCTGGGTAGCTCAGTGGATTGAGAACAAGGTCTAGAGAGATGGGAGGTCCTAGGTTCAAATCTGGCCCAGAAACTTCCTAGCTGTGTGAGCCTGGGCAAGTCACTTGATCCTTGTTGCCTAGCCCTTACCACTCTTCTGCCTTAGAACCAATTGGTTCTAAGACAGAAGGTAAGGGTTTAAAAAAAAAGATAAAGTACTCTGTTTGGCATTCAAATCCCTTCCTAACCTAACCTCCACCTACTTTTCCAGTTTCTTAATCTTACTCCATGCCATTTATTTTTTGATCCTCTGGCACTGGTCTCCTTGCTATTTTAGAAACAAGATACTTCATCTTTCTGCTCCCAGCTTTTTCTTTGACTGTTTCCCATGCCTGAAATGCTCTCTCTCCTGCCTATTGACTTTCCTGGCTGCCTTCAAGTCCCAAGTAAAATCTCAGTTTCAATAAGTAATCATTCTCAACACCTTCCCTCTTTTAATTATTTTCTATTTATCTTGCAGATAGCTTGTTTGTATATATGTGTTTGCTTGTTGTCTCTCCTATTAGAATGTAAGCTCCTGGAGGGAAAAGAAACTGTCTTTCACATCTTTTTTATCCCTAGCACTCAGCACAGCACCTAGCACACAAAAAGCACTCAATAACTGATTGATGGACAAATTCTCTAGGTTATCCGTCCAAATATGGATTGCAATCCAGACATTCTTCATCCACTTGGTTTTTCCTATGTACTTGATCAGGCTAAACTTCTTCAAGTGATTCTGGGACTCGTCCTGGAGGCTCTTCAAGGTTCTGAGGTTAGATGCAATTATCATAATGTAATCAATAAAGAACAGTTAGACTACACATCTTTATTTTTGGATGTTTTGTTCTCCTTTTAGACCAAAAGGGTTCTTGAAATCTAGTTCTATTTATCTCTCCCTTCATTTCTATCCCAGTTCTTTAGAATCTAAGATTTAAGTGTAGCTCCCCTTGTAGGCTTTCCTCCCAGCTCTGTATTTACTTGCTGATTGGGTCCCCCAGGGAAAGACTTCTTGTTTAATGTAATCTATGGATCCATAATTCTAAAATTCTAACTCACCAGTACTCCTGAGGCATTTGCATTTTTCTAGTCTGTAAGAGCACATAATTAGCTCAAAACAAATGTCATTTATTGAAATGGAAGAGTCGACTTACTCTGAACTTCAGCTCATAGGGAAAGGGAATAATGTTTCTCCATTTCTTTTTTTAAAAAATAAGTTTAATTGATGCCTTTTGTTTTTACATCAATATAATTTCTGAGTATACCCACAATCCTGTCCCTAACTCCAAACCATAGAATTGAGCTTTATCTTTTAACAAAGAAAAATGAGTAAAAACAATATGTTGAGAACATCTTTCAATGTATATAATATTTTATTCCTATATATAGTCCCATGACTCAGCCAAGAGGAGAGAGGTATGCTGTTATCTGGAACTATTATTGATTTTTCTTCCTTTTTAAAAATCATTTTATTGATTTTTTGGTTTTTATATTATCTATATTTCTCAATGCAGCCCCATTTCTTCCACCTCCAAGAAAGCAATCCTTTTTAAGAATAAAAAGAAGAAAAAACAGTTCAGCAAAATTAAGTCATGTCAATAGACAACAACAATGTAATGCTCTAACTCTTACAAAGAAGCAGGAAAAGATGTTTTCTCATATCTCTTCTTCTTTTTCCTATTTTTATTCTTTATTTATTATTCCTCTTCTTCTATTTCCTATTTCACCAAAACTATTCACTTCCAGCACTGATCACACAAATAAGAATTTTGGGTTACTAGATTTTTCATTTATCTACACGTGGGCAGACAGAAAAATGCAAAGGGATGGAAAGTAAATGACATGAGCACTGGCTGCTTTGGGATACCAACCCATAAGGAATGCATGCATCCCTGGCTCTTTGTTTCTTCCTCCCAAAACTGAACAGGAAGGAAGTCAGAGGTATCAGTAGGCATCCCACAGTTTAGCTGAGAATTAGGGATTTTTGATCAATCCCCCTCAAGTGGTCAGAGAAAAGCAATACAGGACTTGGGCTGCCCTGGAAATTCAGACTTCCCCAACACACCACTCAACTCCTGAAAGTCTCTAACTAAATCATCAATTTGGATTGCCACCATATAATTGCAATAGCACTACTCCCAAATTCCTAGAGGAAGGGATTGGAGGGTGAGAATGTGCCCTAGGACAAATCTCAGTAGTCAGTCATTGAGCATATAAATACCTACTTATGTGCCAGGCATTGTACTAAGTTCTGGGGATATAAAAAAAGAGGCAAAAGATAGTCCCTACCCTCAATGAGTTTACAATCAAATGTGGGAAGCAATAAGCAAACAAAACAAATAAGTTATGACCATGATAAAAAGGCAATAAGAGAGTGAAAGCACTAGGTTGGAGAGAGATTGAGAGAAGCTCCCTATAGACCAGGGGTCAGCAACCTTTTTGGCCATGAGAGCCATAAACGCCACATTTTTTAAAATGTAATTTCGTGAGAGCCGTACAGTGCTCACAGTGCGAGCTCCTGTTAACAGCGCCTGAAAAAAAATTGACTTTATGGCTCCTGCAGAAAGAACCACATCTGGCCTTCAAAAGAGCCAGATATGGCTCGAGAGCCATATGTTGCCGACCCCTGCTATAGAAGACGAGAATTTTTTTTCAGGAATGCTTTTATTCAATTTAGGATCCAAAAAAAAGTCCTTGGAAATAACTATGGAAGGGGAGGGGGGGAGGATCTCTCTGTAGGGTATCTCTTTTTCTACATTTTTATTTATCTTTTTTAATTGAAAAATCTCATTTAATTAATTAAGAATATTTTTCCATGGTTACATGATTCATGTCCTTTTCCTCTTTCCCTCCCCTCTAACTCCCCCACCCCCATAGCCAACATGCAATTCTGCTGGGTTTTATATGTATCATTGATCAAGACCTATTTCCATATTATTAATATTTGCACTAGGGTGATTGTTTAGAGTCTACATCCCCAATCATATCCCCATCAACCCATGTGTTCAAGCAGTTGTTTTTCTTCTGTGTTTCTCCTCCCACAATTCTTCCTCCGGATGTGGATAGTGTTCTTTCTCATAAGCCCCTCAGAATTGTCCTGGATCATTGCATTGCTTCTAGTAGAAAAGTCCATTACATTCCATTGTACCACAGTGTATCAGTCTCTGTGTACAATGTTCTCCTGCTTCTGCTCCTTTCACTCTGCATCAATTCCTGGAGGTCTTTCCAGTTCACATGGAATTCCTACAGTTTATTATTCCTTTTAGCACAATAGTATTCCATCACCAACAGATACCACAATTTGTTCAGCCATTCCCCAATTAGAGGGCATCCCCTCATTTTCCAATTTTTTGCTACCACAAAGAGTGTGACTATAAATATTTTTGTACAAGTCCTTTTCCCTATGATCTCTTTGGGGTATAAACCCAGCAGTGGTATGGCTGGATCAAAGGGCAGTCTTTTAAAGCCCTTTGGGCATAGTTCCAAATTGCCAAGAAGATGGGACTTTAGCTGGAACTTGAAGAAAGCCAAGTAAGTCAGTAGGCAGAATTAAGGAGGGTAGAGCATTCAGGGAATGGGGGACAGCCAGAGAAAATGCTGGGAAATGAGAGATGGAGTGTCATGGATAGAACAGATAAGCAGCTAGTGACATTGGATCAAAGAGTATGCGGTAAGGAAGAAGATATAAGACTGGAAAGGTAGGAGGGAGTTTTGAAGGGCTCTGAGCACCAAGTAGAAAATTTTGTATTTGCTCTTGGAGCCATTGGAGTTTAGAGTAAGCAGAGCAGGGGAGAAAGGGAAGGGAATACACATTTCCCAGGTACTGTACTAACAATTTTTATTTTGGTAATCAATGAAATTGGTTTCATTTAATTGAGGAAGGGTGACATAGTCAGACATGTGCTTTAGGAAAATCACTTTGGTGACTGAGTGGAGTAGGGTGGTAGCCACCAAATCCTCCATCAGGCTATTACAGTAGTTCAGAAATGATGTGATTAGGGTCTGTAGAAGGATAGTGGCAGGATCAGAGGAGAAAATATTTGAGAAATATTATGTAGGTGAAATCAATAGCCCTTGACAACAGATTGGAAATGGGCAATGTGAGATAGTGAGAACTGAAGATACCACCTAGGTTGTGAGCCAGAGGGACTGGGAGGATTATAATGCCCTCTACAGTAATAGAGGAGGTAGGAGAGGGAAATGGTTTAGGACAGTGATGGGCAAACTTTTTAAAGAGGGGGCCAAAGGAAAGGAAATGCTCATCTGTCAGTCTGTTTCTAAGGCAACTCTTTTAAAGTTTCATTCTATTGTATCCTACTCATTGTATTGGTCAGATTAGGAATAATGTCACCCAGCTGGATAGAACATTTCAGGGAGCTGCATCTGTCCTGTGGGCTGTAGTTTGCCCATCACTGGTTCAGGAGAAAAGATAAAAACTTCTGTTTTTGGACATGTTGAGTCTAAGTTGTGTATTAGATATTCAGTTCAAAAGGCCCATGCTGCACAACTGCCCATCCTTCCCCAACTATATCACGATGTGCAAAATGGATTTTCTTCCTGCTTTTCCTCAGGAGTTTCAATAACAAATTAAAAGTGTGTCCAACCTGGTGAATTCTGGAATAGAGTCCATTAGGCCATTTTTGGAGTCTGATGACTCTCTAATGACAAAGCTAGCGGACAAGTCCTACACTAGAAAAATATTTGGGGTTTTAGGTTTATTCATCTATTTTGTCATGAATGAAGAATTCATATAGTAAATTTTCCATAAATTTGGTTTTTATTTTAAATTGAATTTTTTTCATGTAATTTAATTGCCATTTTATTCTTTTCTAGTCACTATGAACTGTTGTAGTTAAACCTATCATATAATTATAGATTTATCTTTTTGAGGTTTAATTTCAGCATTAATTCAAAAACAGGTAATTTTCTACAATGAAAGGTATAAAATTAAGTCATTTCCGTCAGTTAAATACACATTCAATAATATGAATAGGGCTATTAACTTTATTGACAAAAATACTGAGAGTTTATATCCTACGATTGTTCGATTATTTGGTAAATTTTCACATGAAATTCAAAGAACAGGTGGCTTGGGGCATCCCTTTGGCGCAGCCATTTTTCTCTGACAACAAAAATTGCTTTTTGAAGACTGAATTAACATCCAGAAGAATGCTGGCTTATCTTTACTTTTTATATCATAGTATCATAGGACATTTTTACCTTTCGCATGAAATGTACCTAGAGAAGACACCAAAATGTGGACCCAGTATAGTTGAATATTTGGATAATTGTTTTAATTTAGTGTCTTCAAAACTCTAATTTTTACCTAGGCCAATTTGAAATAGGGGGATTGAGTTGTATTACTCTGCTTTTATACATTTATTAATCAGCTTTGAGTTTTTCATTATTAGTTTGAGATGGGAAGAGGATCATACCTATACATATTTTTAATACCTCTACATATTTGAGAATGTAAACATATAATTTTAAGTAGAATGGGTTTGTGAGTGGGCTGATGCATTGCTTTCACAGAAAAGATCATTTGAAGAAGAATAATGATGATGATAGCTAACATGTATTTAATGCCTATTATTTGCCAGGCACTGTGCATATGCTGTACAAATATTATCTTATTTGATTTGAACACTTGTAAATAAGGACATTCTAGCTGCTTGGATCTGTGCTGTCCCTTCAGTGACTGGGGGAAAGAAAGGAAGTGGAAGAAAGAGAAAAGTTTCTTCTAAATGAAGCTGTGTTCTCCCATGTGGCAACATTTGTGTTTAATGAGAAATGTGTGGAAAATAGTGAACTGGTGTTGAAACATTAGCAGTACTTTTGACATCAGAAGACTTTCCTTCACCATGTTAAAACATATACTCTGGGGAGCAGATAGGTGGCTAAGTGTATTGAGAGCTAGGCCTAGAGAAAGGAGGTCCTGGGCTCAAATGTGACCCCAGATACTTCCTGACTTTATGATCCTGGGCAAGCCATGTAACCTCTTGGCTTGCCCTTACTGCTCTTCTGCCTTGGAACCAATTTTGGAAGACAGCATTGATTCAATGACAAAAGGTAAGGGTTTAAAAAAATATTTTCTGGGTATATGTTCAAAGAACCAAAAATACAGTCATTTAAAACTGACAACAAAAACCTTGAGGTATTTTGTTTAGCACTTTAATTGACAGAGCATCCCTCTGAATTAAGAGTATTAACACACCATCAAGTTTTGAAACAGTTCTTGGTTGACTTTTAAGCCCTTGGGACTTGCATCATGATATCATTATACTTTGGAAGAATTATGTGGATGAATAAAACAGCTCAAATTTCACATTCACATTCACAATACACAAATTTCACATATTTCCTTTAGTAAGAATTGTGCACATTAAAGTGGATACAGTATATGAAAGACAGGTAGGAAGAATTCCACCTTACTCTCACTATAATTTCTAGTGTAAATGATGCTAATGGTAAAAAGCAACAATAGCAGAACTGAAACTTGGGTACCTGATCCTCAATATTTGAAGAAAAATCCTTCAGTATTTTAGAGTTACTATTCTCCAATATGTAAAATGGGATAACAATAACTTCCCTCTGAGAACTTTGGAACTTTAAATTACTTGATGTGAAAAGGCCTTATCATTATCCAAGGCAGACGTGTATAGGCTAGCACCACAGGACAAGAGGAGATCATTAGCTGTAACCAAATGAAGTTAGAATTATTAATATGTTCAGAGGTATAACTAGAGGTTAGAGCTGGAAAGCATAGCATTATCAGAATCAAAGTTCAAGGTAAAAATATGGAGTCAAGCAGTAGTGACTATAGAATGAACATATCAAGCCAACTGAGAAGAATGACTGTTATTGGAATAATGGGGTTTTCTTGACCCTCATTTTTAGCTAAGAATGTTAAAGATCATTCCCTGGACTCTTTAGATGTAGTTAATCTGGAGTCAGATGAACTGGGGTTGGATCAAAAACTTGTGATTTGTTTATAGAGAACCAGGGAAAGATTTGTCAGGAAGAGAATTCTGGCAGGTGTATGGCAGAGTAATGGTAATAAAGGATGAGAATACACTACAGTGGTTATAAAGGGGAAATAGGCAGGAAATAACCTGGATCTCTATTCTTTTATTAAACATTTATTAAGCAGTTACTATATATAGGACATTTTATGTATATATGCATATATTATATATAGAACATCAGATGTACTGTTAAGAGATTTCAATACTAAACAAAGAAATTTATATATATATATATTTATATATATATATACGTATATATATATATAAATATAAATAATCCTGGGGAATATGTCCCTGGAGTGTCTTGAGTAAGGGGACAGGAGTGACATGGCCAGATTTGTGTTTAAGAAAATCACTTTGGTTAGGTCTTGATCAATGACACATGTGAAACCCAGTGGAATTGCTTGTTGGCTATGGGAGGTGGGTGGGAGGAGGGAAGGGAAAGAACATGAATCATGTAACCATGAAAAAATATTCTAAATTAATTAATTAAATAAAAATCTCAAATAAAAAAAGCACTTTGGGAGCTGTGTAGAGTATAGGTTAGGATGGGACAAGATATTTCAGGAAATACTACAAGAATCTACATGAAAAGAGATGAGGGTCCTAAACTAGAATGTTTACTTCTGTGGGCATAGAAGAATGAATAGCTAGAAAGACAAGGTGTTATAGAAATAGAAATGACAAGATTATATTAGTTTGTATTTTCTTTGAGGGCAGGAATGATTGGTTTTCTTTTTCTTCTTCTTTTTTTAAATCCCCAATCACCTAGTACTTTACACTCAATTCAATTAAACAGACATTACATGACTACTATATCTAAGACTGACCCTCTGTTAGAACCTGGAGATACAAAGATAATAAATGAAACAGTCCCTATCTTTAAGGGACTGAAATAATACTACTCATAATAGGAACTTACTAAATATTCATTGAATTGAATTAAGTAAAAATCATTGGAATGATTCCCAAAATCGAATCTGTCAAGTAGATTAGATTATTGCAGTGGAAGAAGCCCTGGATTTGTAAATAGGTTGCCTAAATTCAAATCTTGGCCCCAACACTAACTTGCTATATATACTACCTTGGACCAGTCACACAAACTATATGATCCTTAGTTTCCTCATCTGTAAAATAGGGGTAATAAGACTCATTCTCACAGAGCTATTGTAAGAAAACTACTTTTTAAAGCTTAAAACACTATACAAGTGTCAGTTATTAATATTGGTAAATAAAACCCTTCCAAATGAAATTAATATCCAGGGTATGTTTTTTGCTACTACACATCTAATTGTGATCTCATTTATGCTTCATAGAAAATAAAAAGAAATTATTAACAAACAGCAACATGTTTTCAGTCTCCACATAGAATCATACCATGAGGAATGGAATCCAGGATTCCCACTTACTGGTTTACTGTGGTTCTAACTAAACAAAGCTCAAAAAAACCAAAACTCAACAACTTTTCATTGATTAATGCTATCAAGTTAAAAGGCTTGAGGCATTCATACTTTCATACACAGAGTAGACAACGAGGTGCTGTGCCCAAAACAAAAAGAGGCTGGAGCTCATGGAACAATAAAGAACTTAATGACTATATTGTGCAGTACATGTCTTAAAGTAACCAATACATCCTATTGCTGATATGTATAATAGAGTTGGACATGTCTTGAGTTTATTTTTTTAACTTTTTAATGTTTTTCAATTAAACATAGAAACAATTTTTAACAATTGTTATCTGACGCTTTATGATTCAGATTCTCTCCCCCAATGCCTTCAAGGCAGTAAATAGTCTGATATAGATTTTACCAGTGCTGTTAGACATGGCTTAGGAATTGGCTCTTGGATAAAAAACCACATTTCAAATAGGATAATGATAGATAAAAGGACTACTGCATGTATTTTCCTTCTTCTATGATGTGAAGAGTTTATCTACTGCCTACTAAGGCAACCTTCTGCAAAAGAAGCTAAGGAAATGGAGAATACTATTATTAAACCATTCATTGTCTTCTTCGCCCCCTCACAGTTACATGGGTTCTTCCCACAAAAGGGAGAAAGAATGCTACTCTCTTATAGAACTGTCTTCCAGTTACCCGTGCATTAAACCACCTTCCCATTCTCTTTCCTGAAAAACCATCAATTTTGTAAATCATTGTAAATGGAATAGCAACATTATAGTATTAGTGTTGCAAAAATCTCAGTACATTTCACTGAAGATCTCAGTGTCTCAGAAGCCTCACTTCACACTCAGAACAAGATTTCTTGCTCTGCTTTTCATTTGGCACTCAGTCTAACAGAAGGCTCTTGTTTGCACATATGGCAAAAATAAAATTAATCAAGTCTTCAAAGAATTGTTTTCTCTCTGAATACATAAGGATATTTCCATCAGGAGATTCCAGCTCCTGTTACCATAGAGATGGAAAGACATTGCAGAGAAGGACATTCATCTCCCTATCTGGGAGGAAAAATTGATTTGTTTCTTGCAGAATTTCAAGGAGGGAAAGATCAGAAGTTTATAATAGTAGGTGAAGTCAGGAAGAATTTCCAGAAAGGTTTGGAGAGAGATGAAAGAAAACAGTATCAGGGAAAGAGGTGCCATGGAGATGTTTTTAAGGTCAATCATACTGGATTCCTAAAGGCAAAGAATAAATATTTGAGTATCTGTTTCAATCATCATATAAAAAGAGTGTGTGCCTGGTCCTGACTTTTGCTCATAAAGCTTTATTTGATTTGGATCCTGGCTACTTCACTGGGTTTCTCAGGAGCTGAGCTCAGCTGGTGCATTCTGGTTAATGGTGCCTGGATTTATTTATTCTTTAGAGGTTTTCCTTTAGGACTTCAATCTTTAGAACAATCTCTCTCCCTGACCTGTTTCACATGAACAAGAGTCTGTTTTATTTCCAGGACATGACACAAAAATGGCATTTCAATGTGTGGGCATTTATGTGTTGTTGTTATTATTTTTAACAAAGTCAGGTTTTACCCAGTGGAATTGTGTGTTGGCTATAGGAGGAGGGGAGGGAAAGAACATGAATCATGTAACCATGGAAAAATATTCTAAATTAATTAATTAAATAAAGATTTTCAAATCAGAAAAAAGTCAGGTTTTAAATCAAACCTTTATAGAAATGTACATAAATAAGTAGTTTCCTCAGCATCTTCTACAGTGAGTGATTACCAAGACCTCAAAGGTGAAAAGAAATACCCCTAATCTCAAAGCCTGTGATTATTTGAAATAAAGATTTGAAGCCTAGGGCATCTTAACCAAAACTGGAGGAATGTTGTTAGAATTTATTAATAGAGACCACACAATGTGTTATACCTTTAATAAAACCAAAACTATAATGTTAGGAGCTTACACTCAAGACAAGATGAACAAACATCACACATAGTAATATATGCACAAATTGGTATTCCTGTTTGAAAGGCAGTATACAATAGCGGAAATAGGGCTGGACTTGGATTCAACCAATCTGAGCTCAAATCCCAACTGAGACCTTTCTTATCTATTTAATCATAGGCAGGCCGCTCATATTCTTAGAATCTCAGTTTCTCTATCTATAAAATGGGAATAAAAATAATACTCATACTACCTTCCACCTACCAAGATTTTTGAAGGTAAAGGATGTGCTGTGTAAATTTTAAAGTGCTACAGAGATATTAGTTACTGTCACATTTTAGCTTTCTGAATTTTTATTACTGAACAGGTTTTGACTGATCAAGTTAACCAGGCTGAGGGAACACTTCATATAAATTTATTAGTGGAGCAATTAGTTGACTCCAGGGGTTAGAGACTCAAACCTAGGGGTAAGAGGTCCTGGTTTCAAATGTGGTCTCAGATACTTCCTGGCTATGTGATCCTGGGCCAGTCACTTGACTTGAGTTGTCTAGGCTTTACTGTTCTTCTACCTTAGGACTGATACTTAGGATTGATTCTAAGACAGAAGGCGAGAGTTAAAATTAAAAAAATAAACATTATCACTGCTACCAAAAGAGAATACATTTAAAAGTGGCGGCACAGCGGAGTAGCAATGGATTTGTGGTCAATTCAGTTCCACAAAATATTAAGCAACTACTGCATGGAAAGCAGGTTTAAATCCCAGCTTTAGTGCTTACTACCTCAGACTGTCACTGTCTTTCTAGCTCTTAATTTAAATTAACATTTATTAGGCTCTTTCTGTGTATGACTATAAAAACAAAGTAGTCCCTCATTTTCCTGATCTATGAAATGAGAGGCATAGATAAATTAATCTCTAAAATCCCTTCTAGTCCAAAATCTGCTAGACTCTATACTAATTCATTCAGTTCTAGGCAGAATTTCATAATGCCCCAAATTCTATACCCAAGTCCTCCAACTAAATTACTTAATAACCAGGACAAGTCTTTTTGAGCTATCATTACCACCAAGGCAGAGGTTTTCAACAGGTTTTGTTCAGTGGTGTGATGGTAAATGTTTAACACTTGGCTCCCTGGGAAAAAATAGCCAAACACACTTTTAAGTTTAATCTGCATTATTAACATTTTCTCCCACACATTCTTAAATCTAGATGAGCAATAATACAATAAATGAAACCTTGATTTGTATTGCTTCCAATTTCAGTGCTCACATTGAAATTTAACAATCAGTTCTCACAAGCTGGTTCAAGCTGACCCCAGGACATCCTTGGTTATGTGCAGCTTTAATTCTCCTGGAAACATAATATTGCATGATTCACAGCATTTTTGCATCTCTGGGAAAATACTACTATTAAAGATATGGGGTTTGGTAGTCAGGAGTAATTTGGGATTGTTGATAGTCCTGGGCAACTTCCCAAATACAATTAAGTGCCATCTCTTTCTAACTCAGTTCTGGACCTGATTCATTATCCATCTGTAGTAATCGTACAAGATATATCTGGTGACTGATAAGCCCATCCAGATTGGTATCATTAAAAAAGTGATGCTGTGGAGCTTCTGGTAAAAATTCTTTTATATATATATACATTGAATTAGAAATCTGTTGAAGATCTAAAGTTTTAGCTGGTAGTTTAAGAGAAGAAAAAGTTTAGAAAGTAGAAGTGGATATCTGCAAGAATGTATTTCAATATATCTAAAAAACTGAGAATTTCTAGGTGTGTACTTTCCCTCCACATTGAAGAGGCTCTTTATGAGTCAGTCAGTCAGTCAGCCAACAAACATTTATTAAGTACCTATTATGTGGCAGATCCTGTCTTAAATATTAAGGATGCAAAGAAATTTCAAAGATAATACTTCCTCTTGAGGAGCTCACAGTCTGAAGAAAATATGCCAACTTCATATAAGGAAGTTATATATGCACAGAATAAATGGGAGATAATCGGTGATGGGAAGGCACTAGTTCTAAGGGAAATCAGAAAATCCAGTAGAAGATGAGATTTTTTCCAGAGATGTGAAGATATCTAGGCAAGGCAAGAGTCAATGACAAAGAAAGAGCATTTCTGGTAGGACAGAGAGCCAGTGAAAATGCCCCAAAGAATTCTTCACCAAGTAGTTAATTATCTACCAATAAGCCTTTCTGCACCCAGGCGGATTGAGCCTCATATAGTCACCTGCTAGTTTGGTCAGACCTCCTGAGACTCACTCTAATTCACATAGCCTCTGAAAACCCCAAATCTCTTCCAAAACAAGACAAAGCTTCAGAGAAGAACTTGTATAGGGATTAAGATATGATTGTCTGAAAAAGTACATAAACAAAGCTGTGCAATGAATATAGGACTGAACCTAGAGGCAGGAGGATCAAACTTCAAATCCAAGCCCAGACATTTACTAGCTGTGTGACCTTGGGCAAATCATTTAACTTCTGGCTGCTCAAGTTTCCTCATCTATAAAATGAGGAGAATAATAGCACCTACCTCCGAGCATTTTAATGAGGATAAAATGAGATTATATATATATATAATTCTTTGTAAACCTTAAAAATCTATATAACAACCTATAGTTATTATCACACACACATATGTACACACACATATGCACACATGTGCATACAAATGTGCAGTATATAAACCTTCAAACATTTATGTCAGAATCTATATTCTCAGTCAAATTCTTTTGATCAGAATAAATGATTTTGCAAATAACTCTATGAAAATGGAGAGATACAGCCAGTAATTATGACATCATAGTTGCTTAATGAGATCTTTTAATGAGATAGCTTATAAGAAATCCACTATCTCATTCCATGCTTTTCTATCTTTATAAAGCATTGAGTATGACTCAGACTTCCAGGCCTATGCTGTGTCTGGCAGAAGTCCTGTTAATTTAGGATAATTAAATATACCAGCCATATATTTCAGGAAGGTCTGATTAAGTACTTTAGAAAGACCATCAGTGGATCCATCTGGCCTAGGGTCTTTGCCTCATGGAACATTCTTACTACCTCCATTATTTCTGCTATTATAATATTTACCTTCTAGTGTTTACTTTTAGTGTAAAATATAATTTTTTATTTAATTAAAATTTTTAATTTTTAGAATTTTTAAGTTTTTAAGTTTAAAACTCTTTTTAAAGGCTCTTAGTTTGTCAATTCATATAGTCAACAGACTCTAAAGTCATAGGGAAGACTAACGCTAACATAATAGAATAATTGACTAGGCTACAAAATTTTTAATATATCTTAAATCACCCATCCTTAAACCTATCTGTTTACAATGGTATGTTCTTTGTTTAAAAGGACCAATGACATCATGGGATAATGTCTTGATTCACTCGTGAATTAGATATAAACGAGACAGAGTTGCATCGTCAGTGGCCTCAGTCTTCCAAAATCATCCAAGTTCAGTGATAAGACAAAAGTCAGGACCACTCGTAATGGCCTGGGGTGTAGTGAATGGCCTTGGATTCTTTGATGTTTGACTAATTTCTAAGTGTTCCATAGCACCTGTTTCAATCAACTTCATGATTGTTGGAATAAATTGTTCTTATCCACCTATTCCACCGGGAAAAGGCTTTGTATGCTTGGGGTAGACATCCTCCTAACTCATCAATGAATGTGAGATCTGTCAGTTACTCTCAGCCTAGCCTATCTGTCAAGATGGCAGACACTAGGAGGTGGACACAGTCTATGAGCTCCTTGAGGGCAGGGACTATTTTTTGCCCTTCTTTTTATCAATAGGGTTTAGCACAGTGTCTGGCACAGAGTAGGAGCTTCATAAATATTTGACTTGCTGACTTGATAGATAATAGCACCTTGGAGATTTTGTTAACCATAGAGTCACTTAACATCATCGGAATATATAGACATGAGTAAATCTTTCAAGCTATTTCCATTTCTTTCCAATTCATGTGCAGATTTGTTCTTTGACTTCTCAGTTTACTAACTGAGCTAGATGATACAATGGCTAGCATACTAGATCTAGCATCTATAAGACCTGAGTTCACATCCAGGCTCTAATATTTATTGGGAAGGGGGCAGAGCCAAGATGGCAGCTTAGTAGCAGTGAAAACTGAAAAAACCCTGACAATCTTTCCAAATAATATTTAAAAAGCACTTAAAAACAATAAGAGTCAAAAACCAACAGTAAGAGGGAGTGAGGGGGCTCTCCAGCTGAACACAACTTGAAAGGTAAGCAGAGAGAGTTTACTTTCACAGGATAAGGGGGAATTGGAAGCAAAACTGTGCATACCCTCCCCACTCCAACCTACTGTGCCAAGTTCCACAACTGGGCACAGTCTCACTTCAGGATCCCAGGATATGGGCTACACCAACAAAAGAGCACCTTAGACCCACTCCTTCAAGTCCCAGAACCTGGCACCAGCCTGCAATGAGGCCCAGAAGTCCATAGCATGGGACCTTTCAAGCCTGCCCTGCTACAGTGAAAACCTAGCTCCAGGATAAAATAGCTCACAGTGCTAATCCCTGCAAGCCAGCAGCAGAGGAGACGGAATCAGCAAGTAGCTTTCAGAATCCCTACTCTATAGGCAAAAAAAAAAAGACTGGGAAAATGAGCAATCAGCAAAAGAAACACTTATCCCTTGAAAATTTCTATGAGGACAAAAACCAAAACAAAGAATCAACAGGAGATGGTGAGATTCAAGCAACCACAGACAAAACCTCAAAGAAGAATGGGAATTGGTCTCAAACTCTGGAAGAACTGAAAAAGTAATTAAAAAATCAAATAAAACAGAGCAAAGAAAGATGGGGGAAAGATATGAAAGTAATTCAAAAGCAGAATAACAATTTTAAAAGCAAAATTGGTCAACTGGGAAAAAAGGCACAATTCTGGAGGGCAATTTGGAATTATGTGCAAAGGGCTTTAAAAGAATGTATACTCTTTGATCCAGCAATACCACTACTAGGCTTGTACCTCAAAGAGATAATAAGGAAAATACATGTACAAAAATATTCATAGCCACACTCCTTTTGGTGGCAAAAAATTGGAAAATGAGGTGGTGTCCATCAATTGGGGAATGGCTGAACAAATTGTGGTATCTGATGGTGATGGAATACTATTGTGCTAAAAGAAATGATGAACCAGAGGATTTCTGTATGAACTGGGAGAACCTCGGTGAACTGATGCGGAATGAAATGAACAGAACCAGGAGAACATTGTACACAGAAACTAAAACATTGTGGAACAATCCAATGTAATGAACTTTGCTACTACTAGCAATGCAACAAGCCATAACACTCCTCAAGGACTTATGGGAAAGAATGCTAACCACATTGAGAGAAAGAACTATGGGAGCAGAAATGCAAAAGAAAAACATATGAAATCACTTATTACATGTATATGTTACATGTATACAGGTATGTGATTTGGGATTTAAGCTTTAAAAGATCACTCTACAGTAAAAATGAATAATATGGAAATGGGTATCAAGTGATAACATTTGTACAACTCAATGTAATTGCTTGTTGGCTCAGGGAGGGGTGAGGAAAGAGGGGAGGGAAAGAAAATGAATCATGGAAACATGGGAAAATATTTTAAAAGAAAATTTTAAGAAAAAGAAAAGGAGGCACAAAAATCCAATGAAAAAATGAGTTTCTTAAGAAACAGAATTAACCTATAAGCTCTAATACTTATTAGCTATATGGGCAAGTTGCTTACCTGCTATCAACTTCAGCTTACTCATCCATAAAATGGAGATAATATTAGCTCGTTTCTGCCAGGGTTGTTAGGAACATGAAATGAAATAATATTTGTAAAGAACATTGCAAACCTTAAAGTGCTATATAAATGCTCTTCATCATCATTATTATTATCATTATCTGAATCATAGAAACATGTGATGAGAGCTTGTTGGGACTTTTGAGATGATCTAGTCCAGACTCTTGATCTGAGGGTAGAATGAGGAGCAATGGGTGAAAGATGCAAACAGACAAATAGAGGCTTGATGTTAGGAAACCCTTCTTCACCATTATATCTATCTTATTGCTTAATGGACTTCTAGGAAGATAGTATTCCCTATCCCTGGAGGTCTTCATGCCAAGGCTGGATGTCTAAATATTTTCAGGACACTTGAAATACATATATAAATATTTATGTATATGAATGTGTTTTCAGGAAATGTGAAATATACATATCATGATCCTCTGACCTACAAATCTCAGAATGCCAGGCATTTTGCAAACTCTTATCAGACTCAGAAAAATAGCATGTAGGGAAATGACAGCATATTCAATAATAAAACAAATCGACTCTCCTTCCATTACAGTGTTGGGAGGCAATAGCAATACATTTTTTAAATGGAAAAATAGGAGTTCTAGGCTAAGATGCTTTTTTCTCTTCTACAATCTATAATGACTCCTCTGCAGAGTAGTATTCTAGATAGAAAAAATGGTCTAATTGCCAGAATAATACTTTACTTTTGTAACTTGGGTGCAAAAAGAAAGACAAAGCTACATCAAATTTTCTAGTTCATCCAAAGCCCAAACTTTTCTTTTTCTTTCTTTCTTCCTTCCTTTCTCTCTTTCTTCCTCTCATTCTTTTTTCTCTTTCTTCCTTTCTCTCTTTGTCTCTCTCTCCTCCTCTCTTTCTTCCTTCCTTCCTTCTTTTCTTCCTTCCTTTCTTCCTTCCTTTCTTCCTTCCTTTCTTTCTTCCTTACCTTCCCATCAATACTAGGTATCAACTCTAAGACAGAAGAGTAGTAAAGGGTAGGTAATTGGGGTTGTGACTTGCCTAGGGTCACACAGCCAGAAAGCATCTAAGACCAAATTTTAACTCAGGTCCTCCTAACTCCAGGTCTGAGTTTAAGCTATCTAGCTTCCTTCAAGGGATAACTTTCCAAATTAAATGTCGTTGAATTGTGTCTAGGCCAGAGAATCCTTGTTAATGCACCCGAAGAATTTCTTTTAAATTATTTCCTTTGTAGTCAGAGAGTAGATTGAAATATATATATATATATATACACATATGTTTAGGTATGGTCAATACTAGGATTTGTTTAGCTAGCTTATGCATGTTTGTAATAGGAGTTTTGTTTTCTTGCTTTCTTAATGGGAAGAGGTAGAAGAGAAGGCAACTTTTCATTTGAAAAAATTGCTGAGAGAAGTGGCACATACTAGTAAGCCCTCCTACTGAGTAGTATAAAGCTGTCAGATCACTTGATTTTGTTAGTTCTGAGTCGCAGTAGAGTTAAACCTGGTTGGATGATCAGAATAAGTCTACAACATTATGGTAAGATCCTGAGAGCACAGGACCATTAGGTTGCCTAAGGAGGGACAAATTGGCCTAAGTAAAAATGTAGTATATCAGAGTATCAGAGTTCCTATGCTGATGAGCAGTGAGTTCAGGATTATAAGTGACCTTTTCATTTCCAGCCTGGGTGAGATAGACTTAGGAAGAAGACAGACAGATTGAAAGAGAGGAAGGAAAGAAAGAAGAAAGGAAGAAAAGGTCTCACCAAGCTACCTAGTCCTCTTTCACATGAAGCTCTATGATACTACATTATTGCTTTGTGCACCAAGCATTTAAATATGGTGAGAGAATACTATTTCATCCTTAAGTGAATTTTTAAACTCAAGCATTCTTTAAATTGACCAGGGGGAAAATACATTTTTCACAAATTTATTTCTTGTATTTGGGATACCTCGGCAAGCATGCAAAAGAACAAGATTTCAATTTAACATGAAGTAGCAACTAGATTCTTTATATGCAAATTGTATCTAAAATATATAAACCTTAAAGAACTAACGAAACAAAGGCCATCAGAATGACATGGGCCCAGCTGGGGGAAGTTGCCCAGAACAGAGTCCATTGGCGTGAGATGGTTGCCGCCCTATGCTCCTCTGGGAGCCAACAGGAATAACACATAAAGAACTAAAGAAAATCAGCTTCCATGACATGTATATATGTGCCTTTTAAATGGCTTCCAATATAAAATTTTAGTGATGTCTTTGGAAATTACCATTTATAGAAGTCCTGAGTTCTTAATACACTTTAGTAGAAAATTGAAATCTACTAAGAAAGAATGGATTGTATTTTGGACAGTATCTTAAAATTCATTAAAGAAATATTTTTAGTACTAGATTGGTACTGATAGTTCACATTATTGTCTTTCAAACCCAGTGATTAAAGTTTGCTAAAATGTTTAGTGATTCTTACATATTCAAAAATATATATATACAAGTATGTATATATATATATTTTTTAACCCTTACCTTCTGTCTTGGAATCAATACGATGTATTGGTTCCAAGGCAGAAGAGTGGTAAGGGCTGGCAATGGGGGTCAAGTGACTTGCCCAGAG
>NC_058131.1:105812385-105824481 GCF_016433145.1 Gracilinanus agilis
TTTTTTTTTAACCCTTATCTTCCGTCTTGGAACCAATCGTATTGGTTCCAAGGCAGAAGAGTGGTAAGGGTAGGCAATGGGGGTCAAGTGACTTGCCCAGAGTCATATAGCTAGAAGTATCTGAGGCCAGATTTGAATCCAGGACCTCTCATCTCTGGATCTGACTCTCAATCCACTGAGCCACCCAGCTGCCTCCCAAAATTATGTTTTTGAATAAAAAACAAATTTAAGTATAATGAAATACAACATAATTACGTTTTAGAAGACACACAGAATCTGTCCTTCGATGTGAATGAACAGAAGGGAAAGTGATTTTTAAAAATCATTGTCTTAAGGTTAATTGGTGAGAAGGTAAATAGCTAAGTGAAGGAAGGAAGGGGGGAAGGGTTTCTATTCTATTTACAGAAGTAGATAAATAACAATATCAAGAATCACTGTGTAGTGAGAATGGAGAAGTTGAAGGTCTGTAAAAGGAAAAGTAACAGAATTCTCTTAAGCTACTCAGGGAGATAGTGAAAGAAAGATATCAGAAAGGTATTGAGCTGATGATAGCAGTCTTAGACTAGTGACCTTTTCAGTTTAAAACCCAAAAAAATTGTTTGCAAAATGAAATTCTGACACAAGTTTTTGCACAATTTTTTTGTCTGGAGGTTTATTATCAATTTGTAAAGGGAAAAAAAGGAAGAGCAGCCGTAATAGAAATATTTCTAACCTAAGTAGCTATTTAACACAAAAGAACATTTAGTATGTCACTGTTATATGAAGATCTGAAATGTATAAATGATTTCTAAGTCCCTTTGATCCATATTTTAAAAATAAATTGCCCTAATAAATCACTTCTTCAAGGGATACTCTTTAAGGAACAATGCTTTTCCCCTCCAAAACCAGGAAATAAGCATTAAAAGAGAAAAATAGATGATAGATTGCCTAAGACAATGGTTTACAAACCGTGTTTCATAGAACTTTTGGCATTCTACCAGTCATCCTGGATATTCTTTGAAATAAGATACGGCCAAGCAGACTTGTTTAATTTGAATCTGATTACAGTAACCCACTGAGATCTGAACAGCCAATTCAGGACTGGCACGGACAGAATCAAGATACATTCAGGGCCAGTACAGAGGAAATAAGGAGCACATCCCACTCCTTTCCACAACCATTACAAGCCTGAGCCAGACATCCCATAAATTGTCCATCCTTATCAGTATCACCTCTCAGTATCCCTAGCTTCTTTCAAAGTTTCAAGAGCGACCTCTTACATTGGTTCTTCCATCCATCCTAGTGCCTCTACGAGCTGAAACTACTCTGTATTTACTTCATATGTATTTATTTTGTTTTATAGTTATGTTTCATATTCTCCTATTAGACTATAAGTTACAAGAGCTTTTATAATATTGTTATTGTGTTTTATATATTATAATAATAAATAACATTTATGTAGCACTAACCACATGCCAGACACTATGCTAAGTGCTTTATAATTATTTCATTTGGTCCTCACAACAACCCTGGGAGATAAGCGCTATTATTCCCCTTTTACAAATGGAAAACAGGCAAGTAGTGGTCAAGTGACTTGCCCAGGGTGACACAGCTAGTTAAGTATCTGAGGCCATGTCTTCCTGACTCCAAACTTGGCATCTAATATGACATCTAGCTCTCTTACTACATGAAGATTTTTCTGGTCCCCTCAGATGCTAATGCCTCCCCTACAAAATTATGTTGTTTTTAACTTACAAATGTTTTGTATTTTCTCATATGTACGATGAGTAAATTTATTAGAGATTACTTGGTGGTAGAGTGGATAGAACCCTGGGCCTGGAGTCAAGAAGACCTGAGTTTGAATCCATCTTCACACTTTTACTAGCTGTGTGACCTTAGGCAAGTCACTTAGCCACTGTTTGTCCTTGTTTGTTCAACTATAAAATGAAGATTAAAGTATCACCTACTTCCCAAGGTGGTTGTGAAGATCAAATGAGATAATATTTGTAAAATTCTTATCACAATGCCTGGAACATAGATAGAATGTAACAAATGCTTATTTTCTTCTTTGCCCTCTCCTCTCCTCTTCCCATTATGTGTAAATGTTGTTTCACCCAATGCAATGTAAGCTCCTTGCTGTCAAAGACCATTTTGTTTTTGTTTTTATATTCAAAGTACCTAGCATAATGTCCGGCACATAATAGACTCTTGATAATGCTTATTGATTAATTATTTCCCTTCTTTCCTTCCTTCCTTCCTTCTGTCTTTACTTCCTTCCATCTTTCCTTCCTTCCTCCCATCTTTCCTTCCTTCTTTCTTTTTTCCTCCCTTTCTTTCCTCCATCCTTCCTTTCCTCCTTCCTTCCCTCCTTCCTTCTTTCCTCCTCTCCCTCCTTCTTTCCTTCCTTTCATTCTTTTATTCTACCTTCTCTCTCTTTTCATTTTTTAAGAAATGTTATAGTCTAATGTTTATTTGGTGAATTTAAAAACAGGATGATTATCCATTTAGGAATTTCAAAACAATCATTGAATTTCTAGTTTCTTATTACTAGAGATTCCTCCAAATACTAGTTGATGTTTTGAATAAGATTTATTTTGATAGGGGAAAATACCAAATAAACCCTAAGTACATTCATTTGAAGTTCTTTTTGGAGCATAGTGATTTATATAAAATAGAAATTTTCATTTTAAAAATGCATAATCCTTGGTGACAGACATAGAAACAGCAGGTGACTCTGTGACCTCTCAGAGCTTTGCTATCATAACAAATCTAACAATTGGTAGCATTTTTGCAGACAGGTTTAATTAACTCTGAATAAATGGGGCACTTTTCCAAGTTGTCAGCATTTTTTCAAAAGTACATGAGGTAGCTTGAAAGGTAAACAATATTTTCAAAATCAGTATGCAAATATAGTCAATAACAGTAATTATAGAACTCACATAAAGGAATGATCAGCCTTTCAAATGAACCAAATATAACCAAATAGACACATTTGTTTTTCATGGGAATCCAGCAGTTTAAATTGGACTAAATGTTCTCATCACTGAATTGTACTGTCTGTATTTGCTTAGATTAAACATTGTTTTAGATTAATCAGATAAATTATTTTAGTTAAAATTTCAATACTTATTCTCTTAAGATTATAGGCATAGAGAAGTGACAAAAGTTGGAATACTTTGTAGAATATAAAAATAGTCAATATTTTCTTTATCTTCGGTCAGTTTTGCATGGTTTAGATCAATTATATATATTGCTTAGACTTTTTTCCTATCTTTTTCAGCCTTGCCTTACACCCGGATAAAACCCTGGTTGCTACTGGACAAGTTGGAAAGGATCCTTATATTTGCATTTGGGATTCTTATAATGTACAGACAGTTTCTATTCTTAAAGATGTACATACACATGGAATCGCTTGTCTGGCTTTTGATTCAGATGGACAGGTATGTAGACTTTGTAGTTTCTGTTTTCCTTAGTTATTTTCTCGAGTGTCCAAAATCTAACTTACAGTAACTTACAATATTATTTGGTTAAGTGAAAGGGCTATGAGCAGAAAAACTCCATAATAGGGGTCCTTTGGTGGAGTCTCTAATTATACAAAGCAGAGGCAGAAGCTGTAATGATGACCATTTTTTAGTCTGGGGGCAAACCTAAACCAGGATGGGAACAAAGACATGCTTCTTGACACTGAACGTGTACATGAAATGGGTTTTTTGAAGGCCTTATGAATTCTTAAAAACAGAATAGATTTTCACCAATAAGGTTGGACTGCTTGCCATGAAGGACGTGGATTTGGATCCAAACTCGCACTTATCAGCTGCGTCCCTATGGAAAAAATCACTGAGCCTCACTTTCCTCATCAGTAAAAAAGAAATAATAAGTCCTGTTATTATTACAATATAATCACATTATAATATTATAGTCATTAATGTAGAATATAATTGTATAGTCTATTATGAAATATCATACAATATAGTATAAATAAAAGTAATATAATTTTATTATAATATGACAATAAAAAGGAATAATAATCTCCATAATATAGTATCTATGTCATCAAAACTGCAGTGAGGATCAGAGGGGATAATGCATATAAACCATTTTGTAAAACCTTAAAGCAGCATAGATATTATGGAGATTCTATGATCGGTACTTCCTAAAAAACAATCACCAGGATTTAAAATAAGGGTTCAGAGGGACAGGGCTCATTATGGGAATGCCTTGATGGTTCTTCCAGCCAGTGTACTTTATGGTTCCTGACAGTGAGGATTAGAGAACAATAATCTGTAGATGGGACTCTGTGGCCGAAAGGAACAGGATTTTAAGGAGATTTGTAAAATCTCCTTCTCTGAAAGTCGGGACATACAGAAACAGGGTTTTTTTTAGTCTATTTGAGACAGTTCTGATCCTTCTGAAAAATGGAGAAATATCCTAAATTATAGAAAAAATAGACATTGGAATTGGAAGAGCCTGGAGGAGTCACTTAATCCAACCTTCTTATACACATGAGCAAGCTAAAGCCCCCAAAGGTTAAGTAAGTAACTTGAAGATAACATAGCTAGTTAGTGGAAGAATAATGAATGGCTGGGAACCAAGTCTTCTGACTTCTTGATAATCCCACAAATTATGATTCTACCTCTATATAAATACAAGCTAGCAATCTGGCCACTGTGATCTCTTTAAGCTCCTTATTGATTTCTTGGGAAAGAATGATGGTTATGGTATGAGATCGTATCTTTAACATTTTTAAAATTTTTGTTGTATTGTTCCAGATTGGAACTCTCTACCAATACAGATCAGCTGCTGTTTCAAAGTTTATAGTCTTTTTTAAAAATTGAAATTTATAGTCTAATTATAGAGTTTCTTAAGCCTAAGACCCTGAGGAGGATTTTTGTTTGTTTATTTTTTAAAAATCTTTACCTCTATTTTAGTATCCATTCTAAGACCGAAAAGTGGCAAAGGGTAGGCAATTGGGGTTAAGTGAGTTGCCCAGGATCACACACCTAGGATGCATCTGATGTCATATTTGAACCCAAGACCTCCTGATTCCAGGCCTGGTACTCTGTCCATTACTCACTTGGCTGTCCCAAGCCCTGAGAAATTGAGTGTTTTGCCCTGTATTATTCTGCTAGTGTGTATCAAAAACAGAAACAGAATCCAGGTCTTCGCATCTCTGAGGCTGGCCCTTTAGGGTCTAACCACACAAAGTTGCTTCTCAAAGGCAGTTCTTTAGAGAAACTGTATCAGGTAAAATGGATATAGGGGGAAAGGAAGAGGAATTGAATGAGTTAAAGATATCCATCATGACTTTCCCCATTACAGTTCTGATATATCACTGGTGGGCATGTGAAATTAAATGGAAATTTGGGAAGTTTTGCAAAAGCCAAAGATGACACCTGAAGGCCAACAGACAATACAGAAAAAGTTTAGAAGCTCGGAAATGCGTAAAATATTTGTAGGGTATTGTATAATGTCATGTCAATATAATTTAAATACCATAAATAAACACAATTTCTTTTTTAAAGTAAAAAATTAAAGTTTATGAAATGAATGTAAAAGCCAGCAGATGACACACAAGGGCTAGAAATGTTAACATTGACCTATATAGAACCTATAACCAAATACTTAATCCAAATTTTACAATAAGGTGCTGTAAACACCCCATAAAAGAAAAAGAGAAAAATTCAGATTTTTTTTCACAAAGGGAGGGCCAAAAAATGTTATGCAGATTTTCTAGATCCCAAGGACGCCAGGGCCCTAAACTCCATGTAGAAAGGATGTAGGAAGGATTCCTGTATTTATACAGTGACTACAATTTGCCAGGCACTGTGCTAAACATTTTATAAAGACTACCTCATTTGTTCCTCTCATCAACCCTAAGAGGCAAGTTCTCTTATTATCCTCATTTTATAATTGAGGGAACTGAGGCAATTGGTGATTTACCCGTGGTCCCACAGCTAGTAAGTAAGTGTCTGAGACCATATTTGAATTCAGTTCTTCCCAACTCCTGGTCCAGAGCTTCATCTACTGTACCACTAGCTGCTACTCTTATCCCCATTTTATAGATGGGGAAACTGATTCAGACAGAGGTTAAATGACTTGCCCTGATTGAATCAGGATCCAATCTTGCATCTCTTTGACTCCAGATCTCACATTTCATGCATTGCACCACATTGCTTTCTAGGATAGTTTTATCCAAGTAAGTTGTTAGATTCTGAAATATTTTTCCCGTAAATTTTATTTTATTTTATTTTTTATTTATTTTTATTTTTTAGAAACATTTTTCCATGGTTACATAGATACATAGATAGATACAAAGATAGATGGATGGAAGGATGGATAGATATAAATAGATACAAAGATAGACAGATAATGAAAGAAAGAGGAAGGAAGGAAGGAAGGAAGGAAGGAAGGAAGGAAGGAAGGAAGGAAGGAAGGAAGGAAGGAAGGAAGGAAGGAAGGAAGGAAGGAAAAAAAAGAATGCTGTTATATTGGAAAGGGTTCTACACTTGGATTCAGGGCAGACTTGAATTTGAATCCTGTCTCTGATTCAAATTTACAAACTAAGTTAAAGGCAAACCTTTAAATTGTCAATGAATAATGTGGCCATAAGCAAGCGTTTAAACTATGAGGTGCAAATTTCATCTGAAGGTAGTGATAATACTTACTTTCCAGGTTTTCTTAAAGACCAAATGAAATGATATATGTAAAGCTCATTAAAAACCCTAATGTAGGAGCTACTAGATGGCTCAGTAGATTGAGAGTCAGACCTAGAGATGAGAAGTCCTGAGTTCAAATTTTCCTCAAACACTTCCTAACCATATGACCCTGGGCAAATCACTTAATCCCCATTGCCTAGCCCTTATTGCTCTTCTGCCTTGGAACCAATACACAGCTAGAAGGTAAAGGTTTAAAAAAACCTCTAACATACAATGTAAATGAAGCTCTAGTATTATAGATGTATATATTATGTAGCCTTATAAATTGGGTTAGTGTAGGTCCATATATGTACACCATTTATATGCTTATATTTCAACATAAATGTCTCTTATTTTGATTTTTTACTATAATTTAGCCATATACACACTCACACACATACTAGACTTCATAGAGAGATTCACTACTCATATTTATTTTAATGTTGTGGCAAACATCTTCCCTTAAACATTTCTTTTTCAAGGTATGTTCTATCATATCTGAAAATTTGTTTTAAAACACCAGATACAAATACAGTTTCTTGCTTTTGTTATTTTATATTAGAACCCCATTTCTTTTATTTTTAGAATTGTTTTATAGGGGAAATCAAACAATCCAAGTTGCTAGTACAGTAAAACATCTTCCTAGTTGTTTCCCATGATGCATTTCCTGCCTCATTTTTACCTATTGCTTCAGAGCATGCATTTATTCCCTCATCAGCATCCAATGGGATAATACTCAGAAATAGATATATGGTGTGTCACCTCACAACCAATGAAAAATGATAGAAATGCCTTTAAAGTAGTTAAAGGAACCACAATTGACAGATAATCTCAATTGATTTTCTTTGTTTTTCTAATTCAAGTAATAGAACAGCTTGACTCCAAGGTATCCTAATATAAGCCAAATGACTCCTTCTAATCTAGAGGATTGAATAGAGTGAGTTACTGCATTGGCCAGCACTTGTGCTCTCTGACCTCAGCTGTCCCTTACAACTCTAAGGCTCTCTCACTCTTGAGAAAATCGGTGTCACCTGTTTATAATGTTTTTGCAGATTTTCTTTTAAAAGAATAATGCCTGAGATACTCCCTCACATATGGGTGCCTAGAAAAACTACCAGAGATTTGAGTCACTCAAAACCTCGAGTATTTTTATTTTTACCAGCCAGACTGAGAATCTGTGAGTTCAAAACCAAAGCCATTAATTAAAAAGCATTACAAATCAAGTAAGAAAAGAATTCCCATATGCATACATGAGGTACACTCTCCCACGGGTTACCATACTATCCCTGACGAAGGGAGAATGGATGTAGAGCCTGTATTTCTCAAATATACTTTGAAGATTCAGCCAAAAAAAAAACCCAAACTTCACAGAAGCTGTGTGGAAACTGGGCACTCAGTTGAGCATTGCTTTTGAGCAGAAAGTGATGTTACTTGATGAGACAGGGAGAGGATCCTCATTCTTACCCTTATTAGGATTTTAATTAGTTAATTAGTTTGATATATTCATGTACCCACTTAACTCCCTCCCTCTTTCTTCCACCATCAGAGAAGACATCATTAAAAAAAAAGTCACACACAAATATAACTATGTACTGCTTCTTTACTAATTCTTTCTCTGGATGGTAGACATATACAAATCATTTTTCAAGCAATATTTCTGTTGCTATATATAATGTTCTTTTGGTTCTACTCATTCCACTCTTCATAATTTCATGTAGGTCTCTCCATGTTTTTCCAAAATTAACATTTTTATAATTTCTTATGACAGTAATATTCCATCACAATCAAATGATACAACTTGTTTAGCTGGGCCCTAATTGATGGGCATCCATTCAGTTTTCCGTTCTTTGCCTCTACGAAAAGAGCTGCTTCAAATAAAGGTTCTTTGCCCTTTTTTTCCTGATCCCCTTAGCAAATAAACCTTGCCCTTCATTTGTATATGGAATGGAAAAGCATATAGAAAGCACTTGCTATATGGTAAGCATTTAGGGAGCTCATCACTATGAATAGAAATAGAAAAATAAGACAGTCCCCTCTGCTCAAGACTCACCTTCTAACTGAGAGAGCATTTCCTGAAAAGTTCAAATGTTAGGTTGTCTAGGAGGGGCCAGTGGTTCTTGGTTAAGTTCAGTAGAAGAGCAGAGGGCAAGACCCAGGAGTCCTGAGGGGTGACTATTGGGCAGAAGGGCTGCTGATGGAACCTTGATGAGTAAAGGGGGCAGAGAATGAGGATGCAGAGTGACCTTATATAAGTAAAAGTTTTGATTCTTTCATTAATGTTGCAAAGCATAAAGAAGTAAATTAAAGACATTGTCCACCTCATAATTATAGAAACTTTTTTAATTTGACCATATCTGTGATTTTATCAAGATAGCAAGTTCTCACAGTGAGGAACTAGTTCTACCAATGCACATCCATACAAATTCTTTAATTTCTAGTTTTAAAGAGTTGTCTGGGTTGCTACTAAGGATACTACTAATTGCTTGTGGTCAGTTAGATCTCTTTCTGATTCTAAGGCCAGCTTTCTGTCCACTATGTCTATAGCAATGGGATAGTTCCAGAGTAAAAACTACCCAAATTCCATATGTATCACATGTGAGAAAATGGCATCATCTAGTCATTCCCTCTTGTGGCAGAAATGGAAATTCAGAGGCCCTAAGAAAAAAATCTCAGAATGAACCCTATTACCTTTTTTTTTTTTTAAACCCTTACCTTCTGTCTTAGAGTCAATACTGTGTATTGGTTCCAAGGCAGAAGAGTGGTAAGGGTTAGGCCATGGGGGTCAAGTGACTTGCCCAGGGTTACACAGCTGGGAAGTGTCTGAGGCCAGATTTGAACCTAGGACCTCCCATCTCTAGGCCTGGCTCTCAATCCACTGAGCTACCCAGCTGCCCACTGAGCTACCTTTGATTATTAATGGCATAAAGGTTTTTTTTTTCATAATAGACATAATGCTACATATTATTTATATGGTGAATATCTCTACTGGAGACCAATCTTTAATGAAGAACCCCTCAAAATAACAATAATAATTTATATTTGGGTTCTACTTTCATATTTATGGTTTGCCTTTAAATGTATTATTTCACTCATTCCTCAAAATGATTCTAGAAGAAGATCCTAGAAGAGGGGAGCAATGATCACCTACATTATATAACTAAGGGCATTGAAACTTAGTTTCTTAGAGACACTGATATTCCTGAAATCGAAAACCTACATGGTTAGCTAGTTCCTGATTTAGCCCCCAAACCCCCACTCTCCTGATTTATAACATAGCACTTTTCCCACTTTATCACATTGTCTCTCTATGTATGCACTCCCCTCCATCCTTTAATTTTGAGAGGTTTATGTCATATATTTGGTCTGCTTATGTATAAATGTATTGCTAATTTGGTTTTGATTTTGCACATAATTATATGTGCTGCTTTTTTTAATAGATATTTTTCATTGTAAGAAAAATTCTAGTCTTAATATTTCCAATCAGAAGCTGGAAAGCCAGATTCATTTTTTCCTTTAAAAACTAACCTTCTGTCTTCAAATCCATACTAAATATCAATTCTAAGGCAGAAGAGCAGTAAGGGCTAGGCAACTGGGGGTAAGTGACTTGTCTAGGATCACACAACTAGGACGTATTTGAGGCCAGATTTAAACCCAGGCCCTCCCAACTAGACCTAACACTTTATTCACTGTGCTACCTAGTTGTTCCAAATTAGCTTTATTAAATATAGTTTATTCTTTAGTTTCTTGAATGTGTGTTATTAACAATTAAGAAGAGTGGATGTAGTCATTTATGTATTTCCCCTCTCTTACTCTTTTTTTAAAAATTAAGACAATGATATGTTGTTTCTTCAATTTCAATAGTTTTAATAAATTTCCTGACTTCAGAAGCCTGGATTCTTCAATCTGCTATTGGATTAGTGTATGAGATAAACCCTATCCTCAATTTGCCTCCCTTTATGACTTCTACTGATTTTAGGAGAAGCTTTTTGAGAAAAATCTGAATCCAAGATTGGCACCAATATTTGATATCTTTTATTTGTGTAATCAATTCATATCCTTTGCCAATTATTACTGAGTTTTCAGCATAGATTGATGCTAAACACATACCATGTTGTCTTTAGTTTTTGTCTAATTTTTCACAAATTTGGAAAAATTGCCTTGCACAGATGATATTCTGAATAGAAAAAAATCTTTGTTATAATCTCCAGTTGACAAGATTGTTTTTCTTTTCTTAGCGTTTAGCCTCTGTGGGATTGGATGCCAAAAACACAGTCTGCATTTGGGACTGGAAGAAAGGAAAATTACTGGCAACAGCAACTGGCCATTCTGATAGGGTAATTATATGACACCAAATCATCTATAATAAAAATATACAAAATCTCTGTCAGTATACATGTGTATGTAAAATATCTTTAGAGTTTTTAGATGTATTTTGTTCTTATAAGATACCAGTTTAATTTCCTTTGAAATCATTGTCTTAAGCTTATTTTTTATAAAATTTATTATGTATATAAATATATAAAATATATATTATTTATAAAAATATACCATATATACTAAATATATATATATATTTCCTCCATTTGTCAATCAATCAACAAACATTAGTTAAACACTTCCCTATTTGCCATGTACCTTGCTAGGTACAAATATGAAATATAGAAATGTAAATATGACAAGCCCATGTTTTTAAGGGTCTTACATTTTCTAGAATATGATATTTGTTAATAACTGAATGTATAATATAAGTATAAACATACACGTATGTGTATATATAAATTATATTACATATGCACATATAATAGTGATTCAAGGTTCTAGGGATTACCTGAAAACTAAGGAAACAGGATAGAACTCTCTAAGTGGGGAGGGCTTGAGCTGAGGCTTTGAGGAATGACATGGTCAGATCTGGCCTTAAGGAATGTCAATTTGATAGCTATGTGGAGGATGTATTGGAGAGGGGAAAACCTTCATGCAGGGAGACAAATTAGGAAGTGATTGCCATAGTCTACTCATGAATTGATGAGGGCTTAGACTAGGATGATTGCTGTATGTTTGAAAAGACAGCTGAGAGAGTCACTAGGGATGTGGAATTGACAGGGCTTGGCAACTAATCAAATATTGGGATTGAGGAAGAATAAAGACCCCAGTGCCTATGGATGGTGGAACCTTTGAGAGAAATAGAGAAGAAAGAAGGAAGCATGAATTTCAAGAGAAAAATACTAAGTTCTGTGTAGGGTATATTGAGTGTGAGGTGGCTATAAGACTTCCAAGTGGAGATGTCAGAGACACAATTGAAGATTCGGGAATGGAATGCAGGAGAGAGATACAGGATAAATATGTAGAATGGGGTGTGATCAGCATGAAGATAAGAGTTGAATCCAATAGAGCTAAATAAATCACTGAGAATATAGGAAGAGAA
>NC_058131.1:105824878-105901433 GCF_016433145.1 Gracilinanus agilis
CAGCTGGGTAGTTCAATGGATTGAGAGCCAGGCCTAGAGACAGGAGGTCCTAGGTTCAAATCCGACCTCAGACCCTTCCCAGCTGTGTGACCCTGGGCAAGTCACTTCACCCCCATTGCCTACCCTTACCACTCTTCCACCTATAAGTCAATACACAGAAGTTAAGGGTTTAAAATAAAAAAAAAAAGAAAGAAAGAAAGAACCAGAGAGGCCTTTTAGAGTCCTAAGTACAAACTCTATGGAGGATTAAGGAAGAATCACATAAACTGAGAAGAAAACATGGATGAGGAAGAAGTGGAGGCCATGAGGGCAACTAGGGAGCACAGTGGATAGAGTGCCAGAACTGAAGTCAGGAGGACCTGGGTTCAAATTTGACCTCAGCCATTTCCTCTCTGGGTAACCCCGGGCAAAATACTTAACCCTGATTGCCTAAGCCTTGCCACTCTTCTGTCTTGGAATTGATATTAAGAGAGAAGGTAAGGGTTAAAAAAAAGTACACATCACAGACCCACTGAAGTGTTGTCATTTAAGTAGGTATCCCTCCTGAAAGGTTATTTAAATATTGAATATATTTTCATTTTTAGGTGAGTATTTTTATATAAAGTAAACTAATAGAAGGAGGTTTGTGGGTTTAGGGGATCCCTTTGAGTTAGTAATGTAGCCTGATTCAATTGTATTATAAGGATCTGGTCTTCAGCCTTACAAGTCCACGGTGGATGGTTCTTAGCAAGCTGTGGCACACTAGCCAAACCAACAGAAGACCAGAATCTCAATTTATTAGTTTAAAATGGAAATCATCACTCTAAAAAAATATAACTGAAACTGCATCAGTATAGGGAATCTACTTCTCTGTCTGGATGTTAAATGAATTGAAGTAGCCTGAAGCCTAAAAGTAATAAGTCTGAAGAGTGCTGGTCATGAAATCTTATAAACCAAGTCCCCTCAAGAGCATTTGTAGATGAAACTGGAAGGAGAGAAATAGATAGTGATTGGAATGGATCAGATAGCAATTTAATAGTGATTTCTTTTCATCAGTAATGAGAGCAGAACCCCACATTTGGACTCTACCTCCTTAATATCCATTGAGGGAAGAAGTGGGAATGATGGTTAGATGAGAAGCTCAAGGCAAGAATTATGATTTCATTGCTCCAGTAAACTCCTAGAGAGGAAATGCTCTCGGTCAATGCAACTGATGGAGCACTAAGAATTTAAGACACTTGCCCAGCATCACACACCTAGTGTGTGTTAGAGGCATGACTTAGGGTCAGGAAAACCTGACTCCTAGCTCTGTCTCACACACCATCCTACCTTACAGATATACTGATTATAGCACGCCCATCTACAAGCTTCGTGGTAGTAATTACAAACAATTATACTACAATCTCTCATTTATGTCTTAATCACCCTTCCTACACCTGAACTCCATTCTGTAGTATAAACGGAGCCAATGCCTAGTACCAATATCACATCTGTTCTATTTGCATGGATATGGCAAACTAAAATTGGGAAGAACACTTTGAGCTAGGGAAATTTTACCGAAAGAAAGAATCCATTGTTTCTGTGAACCTATTCTCTATCTAAATTCCTCTGAAAATTTCTTCTGAATATCATTTTATTTTTTTCTTTGTTCTTTATGTCTTTCCCTGTCTTGCTTTGAGAACATTGTAATCATACATATAGTATTATCTACTTTGAGTTCATTTACAAGTATAAAGAGAAGTCTAAAAAATTTTCCAGTAAATCAAATGGATTTTTCAGCACAGGCTTCCTACAAATTACGTAGCCTATACTAATTCATTAATTCAGCAAGTATTTATTAAGCACTACTGTGTCCCAGAGATTGTGCTAGGTATCAGAAGATATAAAGATTATAATAAATCAGCCTCTACCCTCACCAAATTTACATGGAGCAACATGTGCACAAATGAGTAAACATTATATATGTATGAATATGCATACACACATAGATCATTGAGGGGGACATTAACAGTAAGTGGGTACCTCATTTAGGAGTTGTATTTGCAATCTGATCCAATCCAATAAACATTTATTAAGCACCTACTATGTGCCAGTTATTGTGCTAATTGCTGGGGTTACAATGAATAAAAAAGAAAGTCACTCCCTACCTCAAAGAGGGCACTTTTACATTCTAAAGGGGGAAACAATATGAAAAAAGTGGCAAGAAAGCAGAGGAGTAGAGGAACAGAACAGGACCCCAAAGGGTAACTTGTTCTATAGAGTTGAAACCAGGCAGGGATACAAATGCAAAGTGATGTGAGCTTGAACCTTAATTTAAGGGATCTGTATTTGTGATCTCATTGCTATTGGTATACCCTATAATAGTGCACATTGCAACCCATCCATAACTTTTATCTATGTCTTCTCTTAAATTCCCCAAAAGGGATCTACTCAACACATGGTGGGTTTTCTGTCACTTACGATATTGCGTGAATATCAATGGAACACATAGGTGATCCACTAGTTATCGTCATTCTCACTACAAAACAAACTCACCTCATTTTCAAGTCTTAAATTTTGGGGGTAATGGTAATATCTTTTATGATAGTCTCTCTCCTATTCAGTTCTTTTTAGAGGATAGTTGTAAATTAACATAATATTTGTTATTGGTCCAACATAAATTATTACTGTCCCCATAAGACAAAAGACTTGGGTTTTATTATTAGTGCTGATAATCGGTTTACTTCTCTTTGTCTTGCTTTTCCCATTTCCAAATTGAGACTAACATTATTCACAGCTATCTGCAAAAGTATTAAGAAGTAAAATCAGCAGAAACATTTTAAGATATTTGGGAAAATGCAGTCTATTCATATTTTCCACATAAATAGGACCTTAAACATACTGTTAGTGAATTGTCTTAGCACTTTACTAGTTAATGCATTTCTTCTGTAAATATATCTGAAGGTTCTTCATTGCATTTTTACAGAAAATGCCATCAGTTGGTTCTAAATGGTTTTAGTTGTTTATATCTCGGCTTAGTAAAGCCTCAAGCTTTCAATAAGCAAGGGCAAGGAAATAAGAAAAATTTGACACAGTCACTAGATTTTCCCGTCCTTTATGCTATGGGTTCTTAATGTTTTGCATGTCATGGACCCCTTTGGCAGACTGGTGAAGCCAATAATATTTTAATATGCATAAAATAGAATACATATGAATGCAATGGAAATCAAAGGTTAGTAAAAACAAAGATTCATTTCCCCCCCATCCAAATTTATAGACTTCCTGAGATTTATCCATAGAGTCTTTGGACCCCAGGTTAAGAATCTCTGATCTAACTTAATTCATTTCTTATCAAAGCTCTAATGCAGTGAATTACTGTAATCCTGTGTCCTATTTAACTGAATCTAAAATTTTTAAACATGAAAAAGCTAATTAAATTAATTTTGGTATATATCTAGGCTTGTCAATATAGCAACTTTAAATATTTTGTTTTAATGGTTTATCCTTTTTCTCCCAAAACAGATTTTTGATATTTCCTGGGATCCATATCAGCCAAACAGAGTGGTTAGTTGTGGAGTGAAACATATTAAGGTAAAATTAGTTTTATTGCTTTCATATTTTATTTTATTTTGAACAGATTTCAGATGAAGTAATTTTATACAAATATTTGGAAATTTAAAGAAACTGATAGGAATTCATCTTTAGAGGGAAAACAAAACCCACTTTTCTTAATGCTATGGTCCTTTTATCTATCTTTCCCCTGTCTATACCTAATTCTAGCTGCTAAAGCAGACTTTCATAAACAAAATAATGTACTCGGCAGGCCCTGGGAAGGGCATTCTACCTAATTAAATATTTAAAAGTAAAGATCAAAATATTTCCAACATTACATCTTTTGGAGCAGTTATATTTCAAATTCTCTGAAATAATAATTTTTAAAAATTTGGGGGGATATATTTATGTGCATCTCAAGCCAGGAGATTTTTTTTATCTTTTGAAATGTTTTCTTAGCAAACAGGAGCCATATTGCAGTCAGCATGGAATTATAAGGACATTTTTTAAAAATCTGTCTGTACCAAGAAAGCAGGAAGACAGGAAGTCAGACAGAAAGGAAGGGAAAAAAACACCATTCTGTTCACTATTACCCGACTTATAATACTCAGATAATAAAATTAACACAAGTAACATTCATTACTTTTGGCTTTATCCAGATCACCCTAGACACATGGATACATGTCTTCTGACTGTAAGATTGGTAGATAAATACGTAAAAAAATTAAGAAAGAAATTAACTATTTTATTTTGTGACCTTAGGCATATTGTTTTACTTCTTTGGATATCATCTTCTTTATATATATTAAATAAAAATGCTGAAGGCAATATAGATTCTCTGTATTGCAAGTTATCTATAATACTTCAGAGGAAATCTACTATAGCCTAGACCTGGAAAAAAAATTCCCCTCTATCACAAGTCCATCAAGTGGTCATATGAAGAGAAACATAGATAGATAGATAGATAGATAGATAGATAGATAGATAGATAGATAGATAGATAGATAGATAGATAGATAAACAGAAAGAAAAAAGATAGAAAGATGGATGGGTAGATGAATAGATGGATGCATAGATAGATAGATAGATAGATAGACAGAGAAAAAAAGATAGAAAAAAGAATAATGGATGGGTGGATGGATGGATAGATAGAAAATAGAAAGAAAGGGAGAAAATAGAAAAAAGGAAGGAAAAAATAGAAAGATGGATAGGTGGATAGATAGATAGATAGATAGATAGATAGATAGATAGATAGATAGAGCCAGTATCTCTTAATTTTTTAGCATGTACCATACATTGTGCTAAGCACTAGGAATACAAATACAAGCAAAAATAAAGGTAGTCCTTTGGCTCAAGATCTTACATTGTAATGGGGAAAGATAACATATAAAAGGAAGCTTAAAAGTCTGGTCCTGGGGGGAGGAATTTTCCTGTTGAAAAATTTGCTGGGGTGGAAATGGAAATCCAGAGTCAGTAGCAGCTCTGGGAGATGTGAATGTGGCTGACCTCAGTTTTGTTCTAAAATGGAGGTTATGGGCAGTAATTAACTACCCAGAAAAACAGACTTCTGTACTGAAGGATGGCAAGGTGAAATAAGACTGCTGAAGAAGAGATGGAAAAGTCCAAGGTTTTACTTGAAGATTTGTAATGAGAGGAAAGCCAGTACTTCCTGGAGAAGCTCACTTTTAGCTAATATTATTTGTTAGGAATTTTTTCCTTACATCAAGCCCAAGCTTGCTTACTTGCAACTTCTAGCCATTGCTCCTAATTCTGACCTTCTGAGTCCAAACAGAACAAATGTGATCTTTCTTCAATAAGCCTGTCCTTCAAATATGGAACAGTGGATATGGTGCTTCCTGCCTAAGTCTTCTCTTCTCCAAGCTAACCATTCCCAGTTTTTCCCCTTAACAGATTCTCACATTTAGATAATCTCTCAGATTGCTCCCCCCCTCCATAATATTTATGATTTTATAATTCTTTGTACCAATATGAAAAGGGGCTATACTGTTTTCTTGCTACAGGAATATCCTCCCCTTCTCTGTGATTAAAAACCTTCTCTGGGGCTATGCAGACCTCAGTATAAGACTGTATTTGAAGAACTTATTTCACCAAATCCTTGTCTCCAGAGTGAAATCATTTTTGACAATTATCTGCAGCAGAAGGGTGGCATTACTATATGAGATGATGCAGGCAGCTGGTGAGGGTGTAAGCATTTACCAACCAGCTTTTTACAGGAACAATTCTTATACTCTTTCTTCAGTCTGTTTTACTGCTCAGGCTGGTACTTCCTGCTTTGGTGGCAAGAGAATAAGGGAAGGAATGGGTCTTAATATGTACCACACATGGCTGGCAGGCACAAGATGCTCTACCAGCCCTACTGACTTTGAACACATTTCATAATCTTTGTACAAAGGTCCTAATTTAACCTGAGGAAATAATTCCCAAATCATGTTTATGGTCCTATTTCATACTTCATATATCAAACCTGGAAGAATAAAAAAAATACATATATATTTTTTATAGAACCACTATTTAGGTACACTCCACTAAACTATAAGCTTTATGGAGCGAGGGACTTACTAAACAATAATGTCCCCTGCATTTAGCCTCTGCACACCCATCAGTGCTTAACAGATGTTTGTTGAATTGTCCTTGAACTGAACTGTAATTCATCTCAGAGAACTCCAGGAAACGAAATAATTTAGAAACTACCCTTTTGATTATTTAATTCATCTTAGTTTTATGCAGAACAAAATATCCTCAAATGATGCTTATTGGATACCAAGTAGGTAAACTGCTTGTTTGGGACAATGTTTCCTTTTTCTTTCATCACTTATTTCCTTCTCGACTAACTCAGATTTTTAATCCACTTTATCGAAAAGTAGACTCCAGAAATTTCATTTGTAAAATCTCAGGGACCCTTTTTTTGTCAGCTTCATTAATTACACTTTAGCAGAGATCCATTAGTGAGAGCAAAAACAAGCACTCATTTGTAAAACAAATTGAGAGCATCTGCCAGAGAGCTAGGTCCAGTTTAAGGAAGCCCCCTGATGGCTAAGCCTTTGCTGCTATCTGCCTACAATTTAAAGATTTTGTTCTAAAGAAGAAATTAGTGGGGATAAAAATTTAGCAGATTCTACCACAAACCCATGATCATCACAGTTCATATTTTATGTATTCAACTGGAAGATACACCTTTTAAAATTACCTCCTTTATCAAATCATTGTAGCTAAACCCAAGTTGGTACCCCCCCCCAAAAAAAATCTGACAGACCTTGGGTGAAAGCCTTGAGTGAAATTCCTGCATATTTTGTCTAATTACCAGCATTTTAAGACAGACTGTCAAACTATAATTATCTGAAATGAGGGCTTGAAAAACAATAACAACTTGGGATGGTATGCGTCATTGAATCTGAAGCAAATAAACCTAAAAGATTTGTTGACATTGTCTAGCCTTCTTCAACCTTTACATGTAGATTTTGGGTTTTAATGTAGGAAAGGACTTTCGGGGATTGTACTAGACAACCAATGCTTCTAGGATGAACAGTGGCAATAAGAGTATTCATCTCATTTGCTTTAGAGCAAATGAATATCACTCTAAAACATTATGGTTTTCCAAACATCAAATTATCACAATAGAGAAGATTACATTTGACTGGTCTCCATTTTTGCAGACGAGTCTGTAAACCATCTTGACTTGTCACCAATATGTTAGGTGTATCATTTGAATCTTCTTATTTATGTACTCTGATACGGCAGTCCTCCAAACTCTTGGAGATAATCATCATTTCCCTTTAAATTTTTTTCTTCTATAAACTAAGCACTCCTAATTCCTAAAATGGATGCTAATTATGGCATCCATCTGAGGCCCTTGATTTTCCAGGTTGCTCTCCAATTTTCAGTGTTCTTTAAAAAATAGCACTCAGAACTGAACACAATTCTCTCTATGTGTCTAATAAAGGCAGAGTATATGGAACTTTGTTTTCAAGAGTAGACCTATGGTTTCATTGCTATAGAGTGTTATCTAACTACCATTTCTAGAGCTGTCTGAGGTAATGAGAGGGTAAGTAACTTGTAGGATCACACACTTACCCAATATTTGGAAAAGTGGTTAATATTTTCAGTTCTCATCCAAATGCTCAGCATCATGCAGCTATTCTGAGACATCTATTATCTCATCCATGTGGACACTCTCTGTACCACTCTGTACCCCATCCATGCCTCCTCACCTTGTATGATTCTTGACTGGGCGCTTCCACAGAGAACCCCTCTAGGTCTTTTAATAATTTACATATTATGCATGAAATAATATGATATTTAATTTTGCAAATGTAAGTCAGCTTGCTCTCTTTCTCCTGTACCATTCTAGCTCTATTGTCAGTGTCTGTCCTCTTAAAAACCATTCTTAGAAAGAACTTGTAGATGAGAAAGACAAGTAAACGAGAAATTTCCAAAGTTTTCTCAGTTTCTTTTGTTTTTGTAATAACACTATTTCCAGCCCTTTTCATTCTTTTGGAAGTTTCTCCTTTTAAGAATTCCATGAATTGTGTCATACAAGCATAGGTTTCTCCTGTACATAGTTGGCCAGAGTCAACAGCTCTTTATTTTTATCTTCTTAAGAGTCAGTTTTTACTGGGATGCAAGCCAGAATCTTTCCACTTCTCCTCTTCTCAAGTCAGGTGGAAAACAGAGACTAGAATTTTGTATGGACTTTAGGGATTGAGGTGTTGCTGGTCAAACATTGCTTCCACTGTCATTGGTACGGAGAATGGCTATGTATGGGAGTATTAGCATATATGTTGCATTTCTTGTCCTTTCCCAGTTTTAGTTACAAATGCTCTTGGTATGGACTTAGTTGATTCTCAAGTCAAAGTTTTCTAAAGACTCATTTCATCTCCCACAACCTTTCATTATTCTGTGAGCTGATGTCGGTTTCAGTTTTCCACCATCCCTCCAGAATGTTTTATACACCAGTTTGTATTCTAAGTCAATATTTTTCTTTACTTCCATAAGTATTTGCCACATCTACCTTCCTAATGGTCTTTTTGTTTACACCTAGTGTGAACACTACAAGGAGAAGTGACCAAATATTTCATGAAATAATGTTCCTTGTTACCTTCAGGTATATGATGAAACTAAATTCTCCATCACCTACATTTGTCTTTCTGGTGGAGGTAATCACTATAAGACAGAGTCCATGTGTCAGTACCTTTAGTAGATATGAAGAAGGTAGAGGTAAAGATAGAGAGAAGTTCTTCCAAGAACTTGAGAAAATTTGGCAAACCAAGGTAACATAGACCTTGATATTTGGCAAATAATAATAATTATGATAATAATAATTCATTTGATGTTCGACCTGCTTGAGATGAACTTTTGAATATTTAATTAGGCTGGTCCTTGAACAGCAGACATATTTTGTTGTTGGAACATGCCAGAAAGTGGTTGCACTCTGGTGATGTAGTCCTTGAGAACCAGAATCATTCTTCTGTAATGATGGAGCCTAGGAGCCAGTTTTGAGGAAGGTCTATGATATAGACCTCAATCAATGCATATCAGCAACTACTCCTCAACTTAAAATTTTTGGAAACTGCCTACATCATTAAGAAGTAAAATGGTTTGCCTAAGGTCATATAACCTCTCTATGTCAAAGGTGACACTTTGACTTAGGAATTTAGGGAGCTCTGCTATGACGTGCTACCTCTCAAAATAAAATCGACATTTATACTACATAATAGAGAAAGGAAAAATTAGTACCTAGAATAATAATGAAGCAGCAGCTTTTCCCATTTCAGTATACTGAGGTACAATGCTATTTACTGATAATTGATATTATCTCTAGATAATATCAATAATCATTGATTATATCAATAATTATTATTGATAATATAAATAATTAATCAAAGAGAAATGAGACATCGAAGCATAGATATTTACTTAAAAGAAACCTTCAGAACTCAGAAAGTTGGAGGGGATCTTAAAAGCCATCTAGTAGCACCCCCTCATTTTACAGATGAAGAAATTGATGCTTAACAAGGTTTAGCAAACTGCCCAAGTTCACCAAGGTAATAAATAGTGGAGCTGGGATTCAAGTCCAGGTATTCAGAGTCCAAAGCCAATGTTTTTTCCCATCCTAACTCACCACATTTTCCAGCTCTCAGTCTGCCTCTAATTAACCAGTAAATAATTTTAGATATATGAGGATATTTGGAATATTACAAGCATGTTTTGCTTTTTAAAACTCTTGTGTTCCACCTCCCACTTTCCATTGACTCTAATTGACTAACAAGTTACTCAAATTCCTTGAGGTTACTGACTTTCTTGGTACTAAAAATTGAAATAATTTGACAAGTATTAGTAACTCATTGCCAAAATGCAAACAGAGCTAGTTCCTTAATTAGCAAAACACTGAAAACATATAATCATATTTTTTACACAGGACTATAAGGAACATACAAAATGAAGAAATGTTCCTTATGAAATCTGAATCAACATATGAAAACTATTATTACAATTCTTTACCACAGAAGCTTTTTTAAAGATGCTTTAGATTTTTAGCATTGTGATAGTATTAGTTAGTTTAGGTTAAAAGATTTCAGGTTTTTCTGGCTTCCTCCCTTAATAAACTCACTAGCTCAGGTACAGAGTTCTCTATTAGCTCCTTAGGCTGTACAACCCTAGCAAACATATCAGTGATGAGAGATTCTGGAATGATCTGTTTTTGAAGATGGTTTTTAATCTATTGTTTCTGTTCTATAGTTTTGGACACTATGTGGAAATGCCCTGACTGCAAAAAGAGGAATATTTGGCAAAACAGGGGATCTACAGACGATCCTTTGCCTTGCATGTGCCAAAGAAGATGTGACCTATTCTGGTGCTTTAAATGGAGATATCTATGTCTGGAAAGGGCTAAATTTAGTCCGCACGATTCAAGGCGCTCATAGTGTAAGTACAGTGACGAGGGAATTGGGGGATAGCTTGGGAAGTCATTGAAGACACAACCTTTACATTTTTGATTCACTCCTTAGGACCAAGCTGGCCTCAATGAGCACTCAGCATGAGTTAAAGGAACATTAAAAATGAAGGATTAGGTTTCAAGTTGAACACCTGTTATGTCTCTTGACTATTTCCTAAGATGCTGAGGAGAAAATGCATTTCAAGGTCGCAACACTTAAATGACATTCTCTGGAGCTGTTGACCTTAGAACCAGTGATACTAATCAGTAATATGGTTTATAAAATCTAGGCATCTGATATTTATAATTCTATCATTAATTATATTATTTCCAGCAATTAATCTTACTGTGAAATAAGATTCATGATTTTTTAGAGTTACATGGTAAAGTGGATAGTCATTCCCTTACCTCTCCTACCACCTCGATTTACCACCTTCACCATTGTACCTTCCTTTCCTACTGACTTAGAGATCTACAAAGCCCCAGTCCACAGTGCCTTATCTCCTCTTACAACTTTACTAGATTTATTCCCATAGTACAATAAAGAACTAGAGCTAGAATCAGGAAGAGCTGAGTTTAAGCCAGCCTCAGACACTCACTAACTTTGTGACCTTAGTTAAGTCACCTAACTTTTATCTGCCTCAATTTCCTCACCTGTAAAATGGGAGGTAATAGTAGCACCTATCTCCCAGGGTTGTAGTGAGGATAAAAATTAGATAATATTTGCAAAGCATTTTGTAAACCTTAAGATAATCTCTAAATACCATCTCTTATTATTTCACTTTGACCTTAGCAATGTTTATTTTGATTACTCTGAAAGTATAGATGAATAGCCTTCCTACCACATCACGTGTCACACGACAACAAGTATAGCCCTTTGTTTTGACAGCGAGAAATTAAAAACAGGAGGACAGTGCCATCCTTCCCATTCTGATCTCTTTGGTCAGACAGGAAAACTATCAACCTCCAAAACATAAAAAAAAAGATTATTTAACTTACTGAAGTCACAAAGTGGCTTAGTGGATTGAAAGTCAGGACTAGAGACAGGAGGTCCTGGGTTCAAATGTGACACTACCTAACTGTGAGACCCTGAACAAGTCACTAACACTTCCCACCCTGCCCCCCATTGCCTACCCCTTGCTGCTCTTCTACTTTGTAACAAATACTCAGTATTGATTCTAACACGGAAGGTAAAATTCTGTTTCTAAATAAAATGAAATAATTTACTGCAGTTACAGTTGCTAAAATAGAAAGTGCTGAAGTGACAAGTGCCAGGGAAAGAAGAATAAAGAAAAATGTGGAAGGGAAAACCCTTTGAAAAAGTCTGTAGTGTATAGGAGTTTGCTTAATAATTTAAACCAAACATCAGATTTTATTGTCCCCCAGAAGCTTTCATATTGCCCTTCACTGATACATGGCCTTAAAAATGAATGGAATGTTACACATAGTCTTTGAAGAGCCCCATTCTTGGTAACACAAAAAAAAAATTGGGTCTATGTAAACATTAAGTTTTTGTTTTCCATATCATTGACCAATCTTCTCATTTCTTAAGTCCTCCACCTTGCATGACCTTCATGCAAAATACTATTGGAGAAGGTGCCTTAATTTGGTAAAGAAGCCAATTATTTTCTTTTCAAAGTCACAAAAAGTCAGTGAGTAGAGAGAACCAATCTTTTTCTATGTAGCATCGAATGATGCCACCTTACTATAATGGAACTCAAACATGTTGAAGAAAACTTAATGGGAAAAACATGGTAATCTTTAAGTGGTGAAGCTGCTTCAAAGGTGAAAAAACTCCGCACAAGCTGTTACAGATGTATTTTTGGTTGGGCCCCAGAAAATGCAATTCTTACTTTCAGTTCCAATTAGATTCCAAGAGATATTGAACTGAACTTTTAAAATCCCTTTTCAGGAATTACTGTATCCATTAAAAAAAAATCTGTATTGCTTACTTCTTGTCTTTGCTCAATTATTGTGAGCAGCAGTTTATTTCAGTGTTCCATGATAGGTTTAAAGCTTCTTTATAAAAGCCATTTATACATAACCTTTGAGTATCTACTATTTTCCTATTTGCTTTAGTTGTGATAGTACTATAGAATATTGGTCACAATGCATAGTCAAATATTATAGTGGAAAGGATTGCTTCAAATAAATAGATCCTCAACTTTTTTTTCTTACATTATTTTTTAGTTGGAGAACATTTCCTTTCTAAGCAAAATTGTCTAAGAATTCATAATAATTAGATCCACTAACAGTTTACAAGAATGAATGTTTCCTTTGTCTAATGATAAAAAGAAATGTCTATATAGCCTATTCTTAAAATGATTGAATTGCTGACAATCACATTATTGGTTTAACAGGCTGGAATCTTTAGCATGTACGCCTGTGATGAGGGCTTTGCCACTGGTGGTCGAGATGGGTGCATACGGTTATGGGATATTGATTTCAAACCAATAACCAAAATTGATCTCAGGGAAACTGAGCAAGGATACAAAGGTAAGACTTGCAACATTATCAACAAATTATGAGGTTTTAAATAACTTAAAGGTAAGTATTATGTAATGTATTACTAAGTATGACAGATAACTCATCTTTCAGCTAAAGCAATTTGTATTCTCTTTAATTGTATGATATCCTTAATAATCTGTAGCACAAAGCAATTGACACTTTTCCAGTTTTTTAAAGTTTTCAGTTCATTCAAGCTAGATTGACTACTAAGAAGTGATTCAGGGACTGAGTGATTCATTGACATGCTCTGTGAATTGTTTTGTCCTATTAAAAAAGCTCCCCAGAAAAAATGAATAATATGGAAATAGATATCAAGTGATAATACATGTATAACCCAGGGGAATTGCTTGTCAGCTTTGGGAGGTGGGAGGAAAGAAGGGAGGGAGACAATATGAATCATGGAACCATGTAAAAATATTTTAAAATAAATAAATAAATTTTTTAAAAGCTGCCCAGAATTGCAGATCTCAACCAAGACCAGGGGATAGGACAGTTCTGATTACATTCACATGAGATGTCTCTCCCCTGAGATCCTGGGAAAGACAAAACCAAATCGTCATATAATCATACATAATATTAACCCCCTGAGCAGGGGCAGCTCCACCTTGGAGACTTCTTCACAAAATCCGTGGAGTTTAACTTCCAGGGTCTGTCCACAAAGCAAGCTTGCTATTGGTCATATAGATGTCTAGCACTGAGCTAGAGGATATTAGCCCAGTGAGGTGCTGGCAGGGACTGACTGTATGGAGAAGAGTATCATAGTGCAGCCCCACGTAGTCTGAGTGTTTGCCTCTTCTCTTCCTATGTTTTATCTCCTCTCAAGAAAGCAATCAGTCCCCGGCAACGGGAAAAAGGAGACGAGGAGGAGGAAGGCAGGTGGTCCAACTGGTATGACTACAACATGAGGGAGAGAGAAAAGGGAATGATGCCTTTAGACCACTGATTCTGTTTTTCAGTTCTTGGGGGAAATAGCATCACTCAGAGGTGTGATGAGATTGGATTCAGGCTTTCTTTTTGTCCCAGGTTTCAATTCAATATAAAAGCAAAAACATATGCATTCAAGTTGTATAGAATTTGAGACAGAAAGGGGGAGAGGGGAGAAGTAACTGAGATGCAGAACCTGAACTGGGATTCAAGACTAGGGCTTTGCCAACTCTTCTGTCGGCACTGGCCAGCTGACTGAAGGTTCCCACTGTTGTGTATGGCTGTCATGTACTTCCCTTGGGCACTTGTTCCCTTATTCTCCCTAAGACCTAACACTGAGCCCTGCACAGAGTAAATACTTGCTAAATAGAGAAACATTTTTAATGATTATTGTAACAATTGATATGTTTCTTCTCAAAAGAAATTCCCTCAAATGAGAGTGGCCCAACTCTGAGTGAGGATGTGAAGGGGTACCTCCAAATCATTCTAATTAGAACCTTAGAGTTGACTCCATTTCTCTGTCCTTGGTACTGCCCATGCTCTATGGTTAGTCAGTTCCTACCTCCTGTCCCTCTTTTCCTCATGATTCATCTTCTGCCTAGAAGAGAAACATGTTCCTTTCCTTCCACTTCCCACACTCCCTCTCTATCTAACTCTGCTCTAACCTTCCCCCTTCTTCTGCACCCTCCCTTCCCATTGCGACCCCCAAACACTCCTCTCCTCAGGCTGTCTGACATCAAACACAGGAAAATATACATTGGAAAAAGATAAAGCTCTGCTCCAGAAAATTTGTGCAAATGAGATCAGATGTTGTATGTGCAAATCCAAGCAGGGTAGAATTTAAAAGTCAAAAAAGGGCCTTAGCAATCATGTTGTCCAATGTTTCTCAGTCTGTGGGCCACAGACCCTTAGAGTCCAAGGCATTATTGCAAGGGTTCTCCATTTCATTAATGCGAGAAGCATTGCCATTTTGAACTTGGTCTAGTTCCAACAAAATATTTAGAGTGATTAATTGGTTTTATGTGTATGGTTTTATAATATTGATGTTTCTTTTGTGCCTAACAGGAAAGTTTTTTCAGTGGAATTAATATGCAAACACACATTCAGTCTATGTAGACCAAATAATATATCTCATTCATATATGTGTTACTACTTTTCAAATAGATTTTGATGCTCTTATGATTAATAATCTTTAAATAAATTTAAAAGACTACTTGTTCAGGGTGGCTTTTTGTCATTACATGTCATCTTAATTAATAAACGATCTGTCATGGAAGGGCATCAAAAAAGAGCTCTTTGCACTTGAAAAAGTTGGGGAACCACTGGTCTAGTCCAACCCTTTCATTTTACATATATGGAAATTGACATTTAGAGAAGTGAAGCAATTTGCCAGCATCTCCCAAGTAGTCCCTGGTAGAGCTAAGATGTAGACACAGCTCTTATGATTCCAAATCCATTTTTTTTGTGTATTTGTACTTTTAAGAATTTCTTGGTACAATTCATGTCTTCCATATTTTGGCAATATTGCAATGATGACTTATGAGTCCATTTCTAAGGAAATATACCCTAGTGATTTTTTCTACTATCTAATTTCTGATATGCTTAGCTAATTTTAGTAACTCTTCTAAACAAATTAGAAGAAATAACTGAAAGTGAGCTTGATAATTTTTATACTCTCCTGATCTAGGTGAACTAATGGGGCAATAAATTTAAAAAGTACTCTTAAGTTGAGTCATCACTTCATCTTCCATAACATGGCTCTAAAACTTTTCTGCATCTATTAATAACTCAGCTTTCAGGGAAGAAGTTAACATTGTTGGTCACCAGCATTAATGAATGGGAAGTTATTTATAAAAATTATGTAGCCTTCATATGTTATAGGATAAAAAGTCCCTGTTCTCTTCCAGAAAGTCTATAAAGTAAAACTGGAAATTACAATGTTTTTTCCTCAAAAAAAAAAAAATAAAGCAAGCCTAAACCAAATCTGCCTCAAATTTTTCTCTCCTAATTATGGTTAATTTCCCCATCTGTTAAAGATCAAGGAGGCCAAACAGTTTTTAAATTAAAAAAATGAAGAAATAATTTATTACAAGAGTTCTTTTGGAAAGATATAGACAAATGTTAACCCATTCTTTACCATCTTTATGGATAAGCTTCCAGATACAAAGAAGATCTTATATTCAGTAAAAATAGTAAGCCTCTTTTCAATTTTAATGTAAATGAAAATCAAGTTCTTTCAGTTTTCAAATTATAAATTATAGTTATATTTTACCTATAAAGACTTGGACATCTCTTCTAAGTCAGATTACCAAGTGGTTACCAATAAAGATGATGGCTGCTTCTTTAAAAAAAAAAAAGGCTATGCCAGTACCTTAGGCCTGGGTAGGTTCTTACCAATTTGAAAAGCTTCAAGTTCAGAATCAGGAATCATTGGTATATCTCTTATTAGAAGACTATCCTTTCTATGTTTAGATAGAGTCATAACCACAGTGGCTAGAAGATGAATGGATTTTTGTCATACTAATCTCAAAGACTTTATCTAAATCATAGGGGAATTGTAATTTACATTGAAAGAGAGATTACTAACAAAAATCACACAAGTTGAGTCAGTAATAACTAATTTAGCACCCACCTATGTGCCAGGCACTGAATTGTCATTGTAGTATTTAAGGGTGCAAACAATTCCGTTCTAATACAAAAATCAAGGACGATATACCAACTAAGAAATAAATGTACATACTCATAAAAAATCCAAACTTAACATTGTGATGATATAAATGGTCAGGCTGATCTAGACAGCATATATATAATTAACATAAAATTCAGTAATTGAATCTTTGTTTTAAGCTTGATGATTTTTACGCTCTCCTGATCTAGGTGAACTAATGGGGCAATAAACTTTAAAATTATTCTTAAGTTGAGTCATCAAATGTAAATAATGCCTTTTATGAAAATATATAAATGATCCTGGCTAAATATTTTATTTTTATGTATTTAGTAACCATCAACAACAAAAAAATCTAAATAATTAAATGTAAAAATTTATGTGCAAAACCACAAACTCCTCATTTATAATTTGTTTAAAAATAAATTATATATATATGTGCTAATATAGACATCCTCTGCTTTTGAGCACCCTTTGAATTTGTTTTACATGGATACCCTTTTTTCTTCTTTTTTGTGACTTTTTTTAATGTAATCATAGTATGTATTCTTCTTATCGTTTTCTTCACTTCATGTATTTCCCTTATTTTCTTTATTTTTCCAATATTTATCACTCCTAATAATATAATAAAATCCATTTAATTAAAATATCACAATCTATTCAGCCATTTTCCCTCATCATTGCATTAGTGTGATTTTCAATTCTTTTGTAAAAACAAATAAAGCTTCCAAGAATATTTTCATACATACACAATTTTTATCCTTTCAATAATGCCCTTAGGACCTAATCCTAGTAATGCCATCCTCGGTTAATAAGCATGAACATTTTTACAGCTCTTAATGTATATTTCCATCTTGTTTTCTTAAAAAAAAAGGCAATTCATAACTGTCCTAGCAATGTAATATCAGGCCTATTTCTCCATGTTGCTACCAATATTTAATTTGATCAACTTAACCAGTTTGGTTCAGTATGGTAACATACATTTCCAAGACCATATTTAGCTAGGTTGGTCTTTAGGCATCAGACATAATCTGTTGCTAGATCATGCTCTTTCTAAAACCAAATCTTTCAAGTTTGGTCATACCCAGTGAAACTTTTGTTCCAATGCCACAACTTCTCAGGAATTAAATGCAAAATTACCTTCACAGAATGATGAATCTTAAAGTAAGATTTTTAAAATATTTATGCTCTCTAAATCATTATTGTCCCACCAGAAACCACATTTGGATTATGTATATGCTCAGGCTTAAATCTACAGCTAGCCTCAAGCAGGTATGTGAGCCTAGCACTCAAGGAACCCGAAAGAAAAAAAAATGGACTAGAGGATGATTTCTTCTGCTAGAGGATCCAACACTAAGCTACTCTATATTGTTCAATTTATATCAAAGAACAAATTTAAAATTTAAAAATAATTCCTAATAATTGCTTAAATTTAATCTTCATAGGTGGTATGTTCACCTTTTTCATCTTTAATGCTAGTGATTTGGTTTTATTCTATCTCTTTTTTATCAGATTAACCAATTGCTTATCAATTTATCAATCAATATCAATTCATAAAATCAACTCCTAGACTTACTTACAATGGATTTTTTTACATTCAGCTTTATTGCTCTCACCTTTAGTTTTCAAGATTTCTAATATAGTGTTTAGTTGGGGATTCTTATTTTGTCCTTTTCTTAGTCTTTTTTTAAATTACACTCCCAATTTGTTGATCTTTTGTTTCTCCATTTTTGTTAATATTAGCATTTAGAGATATAAATTTTCCTCTAATCACTACTTTTGCTGTATCCTATAGGTTTTGGCATGTTGTCCCAATATCATTCTCTTTAATGAGATTATTTATAGGGACTGATTGTTTTATAAAGGCTGTGTGATGGGCATACAACACCTTTAGGGAAATAGGACTTGTTGCCTAGAGTTTCATGCACAAGTCAATTTTAAAAGTCATGACCAAAATAGGAGCGATTTTCTTTTCCATGACTATGTGAAAAGCATTTTCCAATAAGGCTGAATTTACTTTCATAATGGTCATGTTTTTTACCCCAAATTTTTGGTTCCCAAATGGAAGATACAATACTGTGATGGTAATTCTGCATAGAAAGTTAGAGAAAGTGGCAGAAAATGGAGATAGGCAGCCAAGTGATAGTACTGGATAGGGAAGCAAATGACATGTTTGTCATCAGGCAGAGGCCATCACAGTTTGATGACAGAAGTGATCAAGTGGTTGAAAAAGTTTTAGGAAAAAGAGTAGAGATATAATAGAAACAGTGGGAGGCTGAGACTATGGAGAGAAGAAATAACTGTTTTACTCTCATGATGACATGTTGTCCCCACAGGCAAAACTAGCATTGGTTGAAAGTTGCAATGAGATAAATTTAGACTTGACATAATGCAAAACTTCTTAACGATGAGAACTATCCAAAAGTGCAATGGGCTGTCCTGGGGTAATATGGTAGCTCTTGACATAGACCTTCAAGCAAGGCTGCATGACCATTTGAGGGGTATATGGCAGAGGGGATCCTTATTCAGATATGGATTGGACAATATTGCTTATGAGATCTGTTTTCTCTAAGATTTTCTGCTTCTGTAAAAATAAGGGTGAATGCAAATATTAAGTAAATTTAATAATGTTATTTAGCCCAAAGTATTTTTTCCTTATAGTCCTTTTTAATTTTGTTTATCTACAACATAAGAAAGTAGATCAGAAATTGTGTTGGGCCAAAAGATGCAATGGGATAGTCCTAAGGGTTAGACCTTACTCTAAAAGAGCAAACTTCAAACATCATTGCTATCATCTCTATCAGAGAAAAAATTTATTTTGAGCAGCTAGCATCTACTGAGCCCTATGCGCTTTTTTTTTCTAAGGCTATTACAGCTTTACTTTGGGAAGGAAAGGGCCTAAAGAATGTCAAGTGTTTAGTTCATATCCATGGTCACTAGGCTATCTAAAGCACTAAATTACCATATCTCTGTGCCAGATTTCTTATCTGTTTACCAGAGATATCATCTATTTCCTCTTTCTGTCCAGGTGGCCTATAATGTATTATGGTGGAATTATTATGTTTGTTTCTTTTTCTATACATTTTCCTGAAAATGCTTGCTTTTATGTTTTTGAGTTTGGGTTCCTGGATTTCTTCACATGAATATATGTTAATAATACCCAGTGTAACTCAGCCATCTTTTTTCTCCCCTATCCTACACTTTTAGTTATCCTATTTCTTTTGAATAAGATAGATACTTCCAGAGCCATGTTGCAGTTATGAATCTCATACCACCGAGTCTTGGTGATGTGGATATGAGGGCCAGTTTGTCTCTTTGATTTGTAATCTTTACTATTACTTGTTTGCCACCCTCTCTTTTTGAATTCATGTGTAAATGTCTTAAGCTATGGGTTTTACTGCTAATTCCTTTCTTAGATTTTATTCCATATACATTTCTAAATTTCTCCCCTGCTATTCTTTCTACATTGATTAGCTAATCTCTATGAAATCTAGTATGGTGGTTATGTATAGGAAGGTTGTTTCTTTCTACCCCTTCCCTTCACTTTCTAGTTAAAATACTTTTGGTTAGCTTTTCAAGACTCCAGATAAATATCTTCTTATTTGCCCTTGTTAAGTGGATTCCCTTCTTAGCCCTCCTTTCCTATCTTTTAAGTTATGGTCTAAAAATAGAAATAATGTTCCCAATGACCATCTTCTTAACCCAAGATTTACCTCCCAAGACTTCTTCATTGTAATCCCTTCTGTCTGATTGGCATCAGTGATAGAAATATTACCTATAATCCTCAAATATTCTGTTTGTTGCCATTTGGCCATATTATTTTTACACAAGTCTGTAGCAGCCATCTGTTTTGATAAACCTTGGGAGGCTCTCTATCAAGTCTTGAATATATGCTCTGGGAAGACGGCATTCCATTCTATTGTCATTATCGGTCAAATTGTTGTACCCTTCAGCAAAGAATCCCTTACTGTGACTACTTTTCTCTTCTTTCTCTGAAAATCACTCACCTAACAACTGCAGACCTTCATCATAGTCCTAGATAGCATAGTGGATGTATCAAGTGCTGGGAATGGAAGTCAGGAAAATTCTGAGATCAAATCCTCGCTTAGATACTTATTAGTTCTGTGGCCCTCAGGAAGCCACTTAAACTCTGTTAACCTCAGTTCACCATTTCTAAAGTGAGGATCATAATAGCACCTACCTCAGAATTGTTGGGTGGAAAGAAACAAGCATTTAGTAAGTGCCTAGTATGTGTCGGGCACTGTGCTAAGCATTTACAAATATTATTTCATTTGATCCTTACAACAAATCTGAAAAATAAAAGCTATTATTATTCCCAACTTATAGTTGGGGAAACTGAGAAAAATAGAGGTTAAATGACTTGCCAAGGGTCATACAGTTAACTATTTGAAGCCAAATTTGAGTTTCCTAATGCCAGGTCTAGCACTCTATCCATTATACCACATAGTTGCCCTTAGGCCTTAATGTGAAAATGAAATGAGAAAATACATGTAAATTGCTTTATAAATCTTCAAGGGGGAGGGGCTGGGTGGAGAGTCAGGCCCAGAGATGGGAGGTCCTGGGTTCAAATTTGGACTTAGACACTTCCTAGCTGTATGACCCTGGGCAAGTCACTTAACCCCCATTGCCTAGTCCTTACCACTCTTCTGCCTTGGAACCAATACCTAGTATTGATTCTAAGACAGAAGGTAAGGTTAAAAAAATAAAATAAATATTCTGGGGTCATAGAAATGCTAATTATGTCTCTTGCTTCTTTGGTTCAAGTCTTTCTTCTAGTCCTTCTCCTGAGGAAGCTAGATGTACAATAATAAGCAACAGGCAATCATTGAAAGATCTCAAGGAAAAGAGAGACCTGACCAGAGTTATGAGTCAGGGAAATGTCTAGCACTGGCAAGAATAAACTGAAAGAAGAAAATGGTAACAGGAAGTCAGCTCAGGAAGCTTTTGCAATAGGTCAGATGAGAGGCAATGAAGGAATCTACTAAGGTGGTATTAATGGAAATAGAAAGTAAGGAATTGATGTACTTGAAGAAAGAATCAATGGACTAGCTGCAAGGAAGAGAAGAGTAAAAATTACTAGTTTCAAATATTAAATTGGATAAATGGTAGCACCAATAGGACTAGTGATATCTGAAGGAGGAACATTTAGAGGAAAAGATAATAAGTTCAAACTTAAGGTGCTGTTGGGAAATGCTAATGGAGATGTCCTGCAGGCAACTGGAAATGTGGATATGGAGCTCAAAATAGAGACCCAGACTGGAGAGATTTGGAGTCATCAAAGAGGGAAGAGTTTAAGCCATATGAATGAATGAAATTGGCAAGGGAAAGAATGTAGGAAGAAGAGTCTGAGAACAGAACGCAGGGAACATCAAGTGGTCAAGAAGAGGGTAACAAGCAGATGGAGATAGAAAAAGCAGTTATGAAACAAACCTGAAAAGTGAGAAGATATCTCTGAAGCCAAGGGGAAAGACAGCATCCAGAAATACTGAGTGGCCAATAGTATCAAATGCTATCGAGGAGTCAAGGAGGATCAAGACTGAAAAAAAGACCATTACAGCTGGCCATTAGGAAATATTTGATGACCTTTTAGAAATCATTTTTGATAAAGTGATGGGGTTGAAGCAATTTGCAAGGGGTTGAGGAAGAATTAAATGGTGAAGAACTGGAATCATATTTTTTATTTGTCCAAGTTTACCAAGCTAGTAGCAAAACAGGATCTTGAAATCACATCACCTGGTTCTTAATCTTATAATCTAGGTAACAATGGGATAAATAATGTTTCTCAGGCTCTATTACGAAACCCTGCCTTCCAGTACCATATGCACACATCTAATCCTTATCTGTTTCCTTCATTCCTTCCTTTTTATTTTCTTCATTTTCTCTTCTTTCCTTCCTCCCTCCTCCATTCATTCCTCCCTCCTCTTCCTTCCTTCTCTTCCTTCCCTCTCTTCCTTCCTTCCTTCCTCTCTCATTTCTTTTCTTCCTCTCTACCTCCCTCCCATCATCATTCCTTTCTTTTCTCCTTTCCTTCCTTCTTTCTTTTATCCCCCTTCCTTTCATATAGAGATATACTGACATCTCTCCTCTTCTTCACAGTCAAAATCTTGGAATATAATGTCGTTACTCATTTGGCTCCATTTTCTCTTCTCTTAAGAATCACTTCTTGATGCTATATAATTAGGTCTTATGACCTAATCACTCAAACAAAACTAATCTCTCCAAAGAAACCAATGATAGCTTAATTCAGTGATTCCCAAAGTGGGCACCACCACCCCCTGGTGGGTGCTGCAGTGATCCAGGATGGCGGTGATGACCACTGGTGCATTTGGGGGCGGTGAATAACTGTAAGGGGGTGGTGATAATATGTGACAGGGGGCGCTAAGTAATATTTTTTCTGGAAAGGGGGCAGCAAGCCAAAAAAGTTTGGGAATCATTGGCTTAATTGTCAAATTCAATGACCCCTTCTCAATCTTCATCCTTCTTGTCTACTATGTAGCATTTGATCATTTCTAGAAATTCTCTCCTTTTGGTTTTCATCAATTTTTTCTTTCTTGGTGTTCTTCCTACCTGTCTGGAAACTTTTCTTTCTCCTTTTGTGGAGTACAGTTCCTGGGACTTATCATGCAGTTAATAAATACTTTTGATTTATTGACAATTTACTGACAAGGACCAAATACAAATTCTTCTCTTTGATGTTTAAAATCCTTAGCAACCTGACTATAGCTAATTTTTCCAGCTTTTCAATACCCTAATTTCCTCATTTTATGGTTAAGCCCAACTGACCATCTTCAAACAAGACATTCATTCATTCCATTTCTTGTCTCCATGCCTTTGAACACTCTCACCTCATTTTTACCTTGCTTCCCTCAAAAATCATCCCAGATGCCACCTCCTGCATAAGACCTTTCATCATTCTCCCCAGCCCTCCCCTACTAAAAAATAAATCCCTTGTATCTATGTAATATGCCTTATGTATATGCCTCTTTTGTACATTTTATTGCTCCCACAGCATGTAAACTTCTTGATGGTAGTAACTATTTCATTTTGTTTTTGTATCCTCTGGCACATAGTAAGTGCTTAGTGAATGCTTATTGATTAATCCCTTATGTTCTTGATTTGTCCTTCTCCTTTCGCTTTTCACTTTATCTCTTTTCTTTCCATACAATCTTCTGAGTATTGCATATATATTAAAATATATTATATAGATATTAGTATTGTGTATAAATACTAATATATACAATAGTATAGGTATTAAAATTATACCGTATAGCTATTAGTATTACAGACTGTATTGAGAAAAGAGATACATTCTATTATTCTTCTTTCCTCTTACAATGACTCTCTTTCTATGGCTATTTCTCCCCGTTCCTACTTCTTCTATAAATTTTTTCCCTGTCTTGCCTGCCATTTCCTTTTATGTTCTGCTTTCCCCTGCCAGTATTTCATATGATAGATAAATCAATCTATAATCCAGGCCTGTGTAGTCTTGAAGCAAAGAACACCAGAGCCGATGCACTCAGCAAGTCATTCTTATTTCAAACAGTGAGGAGCTGCCTATGAGCACAATGCTGGCTCTAGGGTGATGTGAGGTGTTCAGTGAAGAAACATGTGTGGTGTGATGTTGTACTTCAGAGATAAACAAAGTGGGAAGTGGTGTCAGACAAGTAAAAGGCTGACTGTCTAGCTTATTCTTTGGAATAATTTATTTGTAAACACTCAGTGACAGTCTTTGGTAAATTGTGCCTTCTTGATCATCCTGCCTTATTTCGGAATACTGCTGTTCTTCCTTTTTGAAGATGGTACTGATGGTGATCACCAGACCTTTTTATTTCTCAATTGCAACTATTTGGCATTTATTAAGTACCTCCTGCATGCAAATCACCATGTTAATTTCTGGGGATACAAAGTCAAAAAGCAAAATTGTCCTAGACCTTATGGAGCTTACATTCTAACATGAGAACATGACACATATGCAGATGAATAAATGGAAAGCATATACACATAATACAAAGTAATATCAAGAGGAAAAGGTAACTTGGGGAATCTGGAAAGTCTTCATGTTGAACTGTAGCTTGAAGTAAGCTAAAGATTTTATAAGATAGAGGTGGGGAGAAAGCGCAGAGACATGGGGGCATGCCTCTGCCCAAGGCATGGATATGGGAGATGGGATGTCATGTGTGGGAAATAACTGTTGAGAACAATCTGTAAAAACTGTACAAACACAGAACTGTAGGAACAGAGAGAACGTGTGAAGAGGAATAAAATGAAATAATACTGGAAAGAGCCAGATTTTAGCTTGCCTTAAATGCCGAGTGAGATTTTATATTTTAGAGTCAACAGATAATGAAAAACTTTTGAGTAGGGGCATGACATGGAGGTAAATACATACATAATTTCAGGAGTGGGAAAACACTAACCAACTGGGAGGAGAGATTAGAAAAAAACTTGTGTTAGAGATGGAATTTGCACTGAATTTTGAAGGAAGCTAAGGATTCTAAGAAATAAAAAGTGAGGAGAAGCAATATTTCAGGAATGAGATGGACAAGGGGAGACAGGGCAAGTCTTGCCCAAAGTAGGATTTGAACTGAATCTTGAATGAAGCCAGGAAAGCCAAGAGGCAGAGATGACGAAGGAGAACATTCCAGGCCTGGAAGACAGATAGTAGAAAATGCATGACCGAATCAGAGACAGAATATTGAGTGGGAACCAAAAGGTCAGTTTTATATGACCACAAAATATGTGGAGGGAAATGTAACCATGTAAGAAGACAGGACACAACTGGTAGGCCAATTTGTCTACAATGTGAGATACCTAGAAAGGCAGCATAGAATTAGATTGTCTGTGACATTAATAAAATAAAGAGTTTTATACTATATTTCACTTTTAATTTTTTTGTTTAATATCTCTTCCACAGCTACAATGGAAAATTTTTCACATGATTACACTTGTAAAATCTATGTCAGATTTCTTACCCTCTCAGGGAATGGGGAGAGGAAGAAGGGTGGTAGGGAGGGAGAGAATCTGGAACACAAAAATTGTTTAAATGAATGTTAAAAATTGTTTTTACATGTAATTGGGGGAATAATAATAAAAAAGAAGAGCATCTAACTTTCACAAGATTGTTACAAGGATCAAATGGGATAAGATATGTAAAGGATTTTGTAAACCTTAAAGTATTATATAAATGCTAGGTGTCATTAGTGCTTAGCATAGTGTTTGGCACATAGTAGGTGCTTACACAATGTTTATTTATTGAAAAAAATAAAATAAAGGGTTTTCATTTTGTCCTGGAGGCAATAGGAAGCCACTAAAATTCTGTTAACCAGAGACTAATGAATTAAGATTATTTGGGGTGCTTTGTGGAGAATGTATTGGAGGGGGTAAAAATGAATTTTAAAAAGGGGAGAGCAGGAAGTCGAATAGGGAATTTTTGCAGTTCATCAGGAGGCGAAGATCTGAATCAGGATAATGGTTGTGTAAGTAGATAAAAAAAGAACAGATGTAAAAGATATTTTAGGATTAGAATGGATGAAATTTGGCCATCATTTGAATATAGGAATGAAAAAGGGTAGACAGGTGAACTTGAGGTTCCAATCCTGAGTTGCTTTTGGAAGAATGCTGGTGCCCTATAAAAAGAGAAATTAATAGGATATGTCAGTTTAGAGGGAAATATAATGAATCCCCTTTTGCACAACTTGAATTTGAGATGTCTTGTAGGCATTTTGTTGGCTATGTCCAATGGACCTGTGCTGAATATGAGACTCAGGAGAGAGATAAAGAGGTAGAGATATAGATTTTAGAATTATCTGGCTAGAGATGGATCACTGAATGTAGAACAAGATTGAAAAAGGACTATAGAGAATTCATAAAGAAACTCTGAGCTACAACCATAGTTAGAAACTAGGATGTAGATGATGATGCTATGAAGGTGATTTAGGATAGGTCAGGCAGGTAAGAGAAGAGTCAGAAGAGAACACGTCAGAAAAGCTGTAGAAGGAATACCCAGGAGGAGGGACATGTCAATGGTATCAAAAGTAGAAGGTCAAGAAGGATGAGGATTGAGAAAAAGCCATTGGATTTAATTAATAAGTAATCATTGATAACTCTAGAGGAACTACATTTAGTTGGAGTGATAGGATTGAAAGTCAGAATGCAAACATGATAAAAAGTAAGCAAAAGGTGAGAAAGTAGGGATGGGCTAAAAAGCCAATATTAGGCCCATTCACCTGGTGATTATCCTTTATTTAGTTTGTAGCTGTACCTATTCTTTAGCCTGAAGCTGGTAATGTTTCTAAAATTTCATCTTGCTCCACTACAACTTAAAGTAGTGCCTTAGTGCTTCTTTAAAGTGTTTCTTTTGCTTGTACCTGAGCTCTTTTAGAGCAGGAATTGTCATTGTCTTTCTCTGTATCCCTAATGTGTAGCCTGTGGCCTGTGGCAAAGATACTTAGATAGACTGCCATTTCCTTCTCCAGCTCATTTTACAAATGAAGAAACTGGGGCAACTCACTTGCCCTGGGTCACACAACTAGTAAATGTCTCACATATGAACTCACAAAAATGAGCATTCCAGACTTCAGCCTGGCACTCTACCCACTGGGCCACTTACCTGCCCTCCATAGTAGTTCCATTTAAAAGGGGATTCCCTCTCCTCTGTTCCATCCTCCCTTGCTGCCCTAAGGAGATGGGCATTTCCTTGAATGCAGGGACTGTGGAGCCTCCTTAGTGGTTGGTATTTAGGCTGGAGAATGGGAGCCTGAGTTGAGAGGCAGAATGATTCTTTTCTTCTAGAATCTGAAGGGCAGTTGTATCAAAGAGATGTTAGACTTGATCCATTGGGCACCAGAGAACAGGTAGAAACTGCAAAGAGGCAAATGACACCTTAGCTGCACCTTTACAGGAGGTCCCTGTAGTGTTTATTACTTTTGTCTAACAGTTTATTACAGTAAATGGAAAGAATCTGTAAAAATGTTAACATAAAAACAAGATGAATCAATAAAACTTTTTTTTTAATGGAGCCTTAAAATAAGGAAAAACTTCTTAAGGATCAGAATTGCCCCAGAGCTGAAATGAGTTGCCTCAGGACGTGGTGGGCTGCCCTCCTTGGAGGTCTCCAAACCCCTTCCTGGGGTTACTGTCAAGGGGATTGGTTTGGGAGTCCAGGTGCTAGAGCTAGCTCCCTGCCAACTTGCATTCCGTTATTCTGTAATCTCTCGAGCTACCCCCATCAGTCAGGAAAATTCTATTTCATGCATTCCAAACGCTGTTAGAGATAGAGACGGAATGGCTAAAGAAGAGCCTGATAAAACACAAAAGCTTCAGAATACAGAACAAGAAAAGAAATAAGGAACCTGGCCCCTGGGAATTGAAGGATGATACGTGCTGCTATTCCTCCCAAGCTTTAATAAGTTGCAAAGGATGCTGGAAGCATGGCTTGCCTCAGACCCTGCTCTGAACGGAAAGCAAGGATAAGGGTGTGGAAAGGGTTTGTTAGACGCGAAGCAGTAGGAGCGGGAGTCTAAAAAAAATAAAGGAGGTTGCTCTTTCGCGCCATCTGCTGGCCAGCTCTCCATAGCAGAGACCCGGACAGTTCTTGAAAAAGAAACTGGCACACAGGTTCATGTTAGCAATGAAATATTTTCCAAGATATGTTGGCACCACATCATTTCAACGAAATGTTCTTAAAATGCCTTCAGTTTACACTGCTACAATATAGACAGCAGGATGGTTTTTCTAGTGAAATGTAGTTTAAAATTAAAATCATCCCTAGACTAGCGTGCCGCCCAGACACCAAGATGATCCACAAAATTCACCATCTGATTTATAATCCAGAGGTGATGACAAGAAATGAAAACGACCTTGATGCACGTCCCAAGGAATTAGGATTCAGCTCCTGTAGAAAGGGGCATGTTAGTTCATGTCAGCAACGAAATATTTTCCTGTTTTATGAAAATATATAGGTTATAAAACTGAGCAACTGATTTTTTCCTTTCTTTCCTCAATATTTGTATACTTCTAACTGAATTCCAAATAAAATCCCTTTATCTTATAATTTGTCAGAGCAGAAACAGGAAGAATACAGTCATTTCCGAAAGTAACTGTTAGCTTTGTCATGCCTCCTAGGAAAAATAGGTTTTATATCTTCCTCGTTTAATATCAGAATAGTTGAAAATTGACTTCAATATTTAAAGATGATATTGCCAGAATCTCTTGAGAATTTCATGCCTCCCAAAAACTTCTCTAGGTTATTTCTATATGAAAGAACTTCCTTTTAAGTAGGTGCCCAAGCCAGCCTTTTCTTTCCTCCCCAGAATGCACTCAGAATTTCCTCTATCATGCCCCTGGGCCAGGTACCCATCTCTTCTCTTCTTTTGTTTCCTTTTATTTCTTTTACTAAATTTTTTATCCATAAGGTTCATTTTTGTAAACAAGTAATCTCATAAAACCAAAACCCCCCAAACATAAACCCAAATAAACAATCCTTTAATAATATATATAATAGGGGGCAGCTGGGTAGTTCAGTGGATTGAGAGCCAGACCTAGAGACAGGAGGTCCTAGGTTCAAATCCGGCCTCAGACACTTCCCAGCTGTGTGACCCTGGGCAAGTCACTTGACCCCCATTGCCTACCCTTACCAATCTTCCACCTATAAGTCAATACACAGAAGTTAAGGGTTTAAAAAATAATAATAATAATATATATATGATAAATAATGATAATAAACAAATGCTTTCATCTGTATTCCAACTCCAACAGTTCTTTCTTTGGAGATGGATATCAGTTTCCTTTTAGAATATAAGTTCCTTGAAAGCAAAAACTGTCTTCCCTTCTACTTGTATTTCTATTTCCATTGCTTAGCACTATTCTTGGCACATAGTAAGTGCTTAATATATGCCAATTGACTGGCTACTACTTCTACTAATAGCTAGTATTTATATAGTGCTTAAAGTTTACAAGACACCTTATAATTCTTATCTAATTTGATCCTCACAACAACCCTAGGTAGGTACTATTATTGTCCCAGTTTTACAGATGAGGAAACTGAAGCAGGCAGTAATTAAGGGTCTAGGGTTACACAACTAGGTAAGTGTCTGAAGCTGAATTTGAACTTGGGTCTTCCTGACTTTAAGCCCAGTGTGCTCATATGGGCTCTTGCATTTAGAAAGCTACTGCTTAAATTTCAGAGGGAACCAAGATAAGGTATTAGAAGAATATAAATAAATGTGACAGGACATTAAAACATTTATAGTTCTAATTTGGAAGAAATTCACACCTAGCAGATTGGCTAACATGACAGCAAAGAAAAGTAATAAATGTTGGAGGGGATGTGGCAAAATCGAGACATTAATGCATTGCTGGTGGAGTTGTGAATTGATCCAACCATTCTGGATGACAATTTGGAGCTATGCTCAAAGGGCTTTAAAAGACTATCTTTCCTTTGATCCAGCCATACCACTGCTGGGTTTATACCCCAAAGAGATAATAGAGAAAAGACTGTTGGCAAAAAATTGGAAAATGAGGGGATGCCCTTTGATTGGGGAATGGCTAAACAAATTGTGGTATCTGTTGGTGATGGAATACTATTGTGCTAAAAGGAATAATGAACTGGAGGAATTCCATGTGAACTGGAAAGACCTCCAGGAACTGATGCAGAGCAAAAGGAGCAGAGCCAGGAGAACATTATACACAGAGACAGATACACTGTGGCACAATTGAATGTAATGGACTTCTCTAATAGCAACAATGCAAGGATCCAGAATAATTCTGAGGGATTTATGAGAAAGAAGCTATCCACATCCAGAAGGAGAACTGTGGGAGCAGAAACACAGAAGAAAAACAACTGCTTGATCACATGGGTTCAATGAGGATATGGTTGGGGATGTAGCGATGACCCTAGTGCAAATATCAATAATATAGAAATAGGTCTTGATCAATGACATATGTAAAACCCAGTGGAACTGCACATTGGCTATGGGAGGGTTTTGGGAGGAGAGAAGGGAAAGAACATGAATCATGTAACCATGGAAAATTTTTCTTAATCAATAAAATTAAATTTAAAAAATAGAAATAACAGACGTTCACTAAGTACCTGAATTGTGCACAACACTAAATATTAGGTGCTAGAAATACAAGGACGAAAATTAAACTGTCCTCATCTTAGAAGAATTTCAATTCTTTGGAGACTGAATCCTGATTTCTCAAAACATACATCAAGGTAATTTTGATTACTTATAATCATCTCTTGATTATAAGTCAGTAGACAGTGAATTTTGTGGATTATCTTGGTGTCTGGAAGTCTTAGACTGGCCAACATTAGAGCCAGGCAAAGAGGGACATGATTGTGAGTATCCTAGCATGAATGCATGTGGGTGGATGAGTGTCTCTGACTAAGAAAGGATAGAATACATCCTGCTGATTAAGTAAAGTAGGCAATGCAAATGTAACAGTCCTCCGGAAACCTCCTCCTCTTCCCCCCACCCCAATGACTTAAACTAGTTATTTGGCTCATCCACTTAGTGTGACTAAATTGGTTTACCTACTGTGAGGTGACACATTGGAAAATTCTTTCTGGTTCTTTATTAGAACTCTGAAGAAATCCATCCTTGCAGTCTGGAATAGATTTTGTAGATTAGACCTAGAATCCAATCCTAATGTGATGTTGGCACCTTTGGATGGACAATAAATCTCTTTTTGTTCCTTGATAACAAGGTGAAGTGCTAGAAGTCATACAGAGAATCAGCAGTGCTGACACCAAAGGAAGCTATTGAATATTTAAAGTGCAGTTATATTGAGGACTTAAAATTTGTACAGTTATATATGAATACGTAGCGCATATAGGAAGCGTATGCTAAGGAAATGCTTTATAGTTTTTGTTAATATATAGATAAAAATATATACACACACAAGAATTATCATCACATTCTATATACCTGAAATACCCTTCTCTTTTCTCAATATAAATAACTCCTAGTCTTCCTTCAAAGTCTAGCTCAAATCCATCCTTCTCTATGAAGCCTTCCCTGAATTCACCTGTTCCCTGTGATCTCTTCCTTCACTGAACTCCAGCAGTCCACACTATTAGTTTAGCAATAATTATACCATATACTACTTTGTATAGTCATTTATCTTTTTATATGTATATGCTCTCTCCTCAATAAGTACAATGGGAAAAGCTCTGGCTGTTGATTGAGAAGATCTGGGTTTGAATCCTATGCCTCTCAATGACCTTGGGAAACCTAACCTCTCTAGTCCTCACAATCTTCATATATAACTCAGTTGAATTCAATAAACAGTTATTATGTGCTAAGCACTGTTTTAAGTGCTAGAGATGCAAAAGAAAAAGGAAAACAGTCCCATGGAGTCTAAACCAAGCATAGATAATGATTATATAGAGTTAGGCAGAAAGTCAGATCCCACCACTCAATAAAGAAAAGCTTTGGGAGATGTTTAGTGCTCTATCATCCAGCCCTCCAGACAGAGGGAAGAGGAAGCTGAGGGAATTGAGAAGGTATTGGGCCAAAAACATAAAATGAGGGGATTAGACTAAACTCTGAGACCCCTACTAGCTCTAGATCTGTGACCTTATGAGCCTGTGACCTAGACATCTTAGAATCTCTCTTTGCTTCTAAATAACAAGACTGAAAGGACTATGTCTTATTTCCTTTGGTTTTCCCAGAACTTTTCATGGAGCTTTGCATACTCTAAATACTCAATGAATATTGATTTTTGTTTCTTGACTAGATGTTTATATTGATGGTGGAATATACTTAAGCATCAACTATTGGTCTCAGTTGGTTTGTTGGTATGCCTAGTCTTTACTATGAAAATTCTGGAAGACAAAGTATTACATTGATGTAACAAAATTATATAAAAGAATAGACATACAAATCCATCCTGAGGGTGATTCTGTATATACAAGCATTTATATCAATAAAATGGCATTAGATACCTCCCTGGAAGGGGAGAAAAGGAACGATCATTTATTAAGTCCCTTTTATGAGTCAGGTACTTTTATAAGCTAAGTACTTTACAAATATTATCTCATTTGATTCTTGGACACTACTTTGGGCATAGCTAAGCTTACTTTGACATCAAATCATGCAGGCAGCCCTAAATCTTATAATATACTACTTTGTATAAGTCAGGGTACTATTATTTAAGTTGAATACAAAGATAAATAACAGTGGAAAGGTCAATGGATTTGAAGACAGAAAAACATAGGCTCAAATCTCAGCTTTCTTGCTGACTGACCTTGAGAAAATCAAGAATCTCAAGGTTTTTCTTCCCCTAGTCCTTCTTCCCCTCAGTACTTAACCAGGTCATCATCCATAATCTAGATTTATTCTCATCCCTTCAAATCTTAAACCATTAGTGAACCAGTTTCACTATACACTATACTTTACTCTTGAATCTCTTGCTCCCTTGTCCTATCACTGCTTGTATTTTGCCAAATGCCAATACTGAATTATACCCTCCATGCAGCCCTTTTCGTTCTACTCCTTTACTACTGAACTGACCTAAAGGAAGTACTGTGCTGATTGAATACAATGCAGATTTCTATTATCCAGTCTCATCTGCAGCAGAACAATTGTTTTAGTCCTCCCTAATTGATTTCCTACCCCACTCTTCACACTTTTTTTTTAAATTTTAAAATTCTGTTTGATACATTAAAATACCTAGACATCTCCTTCTCCCACTACCCTCCTAACACTACAGAAGTCATCATTTGACAAAACGAAATGTGTATATGTAAAACTATGTTTTGCTTGTTTCTATTTATTATTTCTTTGGAAGTGAACATATACGAGTTATTCTTCAAACAATATTTCTGTTACTGTATATAATATTCTCTTGGTTCTGCTCATTTCACTCTTCATAATTTCATGTAGGTCTTCCCATTTTTTTAATTAATCTGTTCCTCATTTTTATGACATAGTAATATTCCATCATAATCATAAGCCACAATTGGTTTAGCCATTCTCCATTTGATTGCTTTTCCAAACCCTCTCTTCTCACTAGAAGCTTCCCACAGCATCTCCTCACTGAAGACCAAAAAAAAACCATCTGTTTCTTCCATTCCACCTCATCTCACCACAACTTGGTATCACCCCTAAGTATTTCCTCTTTATGAAGAGGTACCCTTTCTCATCAAGGCCAAACCAGGTATCATATCTCATCCTCTCCTATCTTCTCTGGCATATTTCTACCAATAACATCTCATTTCTCTCTGTCTCATCTTTTGTCCCTATTTTCCTTCCTTGCTACCAATACACACAAACTTGCTCAACTCTCTCCCAACCTTAATTCCTCCACTAAATTCTCTCATCCCTGATAACTATCATCTTCTCAGACAAACTTCTTGACAAAACCATCCATACCCAGGTCTTCATCACTCAACTGGAACTACTCTCCTCCAAGTAATTAGTGATCTCTTAATGGTAAAGTCTAAAATCTTTTCCTCAGTTCTTTACAGCAGTATTTGACCCTGTCAACTACCATCCACTCCTGGCTATTCATTGCTCTCTAAGCTTTTCCTTCTCTTGGTTTTCATTCTGTCTATCAAATTGCTTTCTTTCAGTCCCTTTCGCTGGCTCATCATCTATGTCGTGTGTGTGTGTGTGTGTGTGTGTGTATGTGTGTGTGTGTGTGTGCGCGCGCGCGCCTCCAGATTCTGTCTTGTCTTTTCTCACTATTCTTTCATTTGGTAATTGTATCATCTTTGATGAGTTCAATTATCATCTGTATATTCAAACAGTTTCTTTTTCCTAAACACTTGCATCAATCAGTCAAACAAACCCTTATTAAGCACTTAATAGGAACTGGGTTAAGTGTTAGAGATACAAAGGAAGGTAAAAACAGTCTCTTGACCTCATCAATGTACATTCTAATCAAAGAGAAAATATGTAAAAAAAAAAAAACAACTGGGTATATAAATGATCTATGCAGGCAATTGCAAGGTAAGCTGAAGAAGAAAGCATTAACCGGTGGGGAGACTGGAAAAGGCCTCCTGCAGAAAGTGAGATTTGAGACTAAGACTAAGAAGGGAAGGGAAGAAAGGGAAACTATGAGGCAGAGCAGGAAGAGGACATAACATTCTAGGCATGATAGACAGCCAATGCAAAGGCACCATATTATATTTAAAATACTGGGGGAAAGCCTCTCTTGCTGGATTGTAGAATCTTATAGGAGGTAAAGAGTAAGAAAACTGGAAAGGTAAGAAGAGTCAGGTTGTGAAGAACTTTAAATGCAAAATAGAAGAGTTTGTATTTGATCCTAGAGGCACTAGGAACCCACTAGAGTTCACTGAACAGGAGAGTAGCATATATTCTATATTTTAGAAAAATCACCATGATAACTAAGCAGAGCATGGCTTAGAGTAGGGTCAGACTTGATACAGAGTTCAATTAGAAGGTAATAGTCCAAGGGGGCAGCTGGTTAGCTCAGTGGAGTGAGAGTCAGGCCTAGAGACAGGGGTCCTAGGTTCAAACCCCGCCTCAGCCACTTCCCAGCTGTGTGACCCTGGGCAAGTCACTTGACCCCCATTGCCCACCCTTACCAATCTTCCACCTATGAGACAATACACCGAAGTACAAGGGTAAAAAAAAAAAAAAAAAGAAGGTAATAGTCTAAGTGAGAGGTGATGAGGGGTCTGAACTAGGATGATGCTGTGATAGTAGGGAAAAGGGATGTATACAAGAGTATATAAAAAGTGTAATGAAGATATAAATGTAAAATTTGGGAACTGATTATTTAGATGAGATGAGAAAGAGTAGAGCAGAGGACGGAGCCAGAATTTTGGACCTTGGTAACTGAAAATGGTGGTGGCCTTGGCAGTTATAAAGAAGTCTGGAAAAGGGTAGAGTTTGTTGTATTTGAAATGTCTATAGGCTTCTAGTTTGTGATGTCCAAAAAAACAGTTGGTGATGTGAGCTTATAGCTTAGAAGAGAGGCTAGGGCAGGATCTATAACTCTTGAAATTATCTGTATGGAGATGACAATTAAGCCTATGAGCACTAATGAAATTTCCCAAGTGAGGTAAGGTATATTGAATAGAATAGAGAAGATAGCCCAGGACAAAATCTTGTGGAAAATGCCCATGGTTGGTGGGCAGGACATAAATGAAAAACCATCAAAGGAGCCTGAAAGGGAGTTGTCACACAAGAGAGATTAATTAAACAAAAACCTAGGAAAGAGAGAATGTCCAGAATGAGATGATGGCCAAAGTGTCAAAGACTACAGAGAGATCAAGAAGGAGAATTGAGAAAAAGCTATTGACAGATCTTTAGTAACTTTAAAAAACTTTAGTAACTTTAAAGAGCAATTTTAGGTGAATGAGGTCAGAAGCCAGATAACAGAAGATTTAGACTTCATGTTGATTATTTCAAACTGCATATCCCAAAAGCATCTTACGCTCAAATATCCAAATTAGAATTCATCATCTTTTTCTCAATATCCATCCCTCTTCTGAACTTCTCCATCACTGTCCAGGGTACCACCGTCCTGCCAGTCATTTAGGCTCATGACTGGTATCATCCTTGACTCCTCACTGTAACTCATATCTTTGTTGTTGTTGTTGTTGTTATTGTTCAGTTGTTTTTCAATCATATATGACTCTTTGTGACTCCATTTTGGGGTTTGTTTGTTTGCTTTTAGTAAAGATACTGGAGCAGTTCGCCATTTCCTCCTCCAGGTCATTTTACCAATGAGAAAACAGAGTTAAAAAGTTAAGTGACTTGCCCAGGTTCACACAGCTAGTAGCTTCTGAGGCTGGATATGAACTCAGAAAGATGAGTCTTCCTGATTCCAAGTCTAGTACTCTATCCTCTGTGTCACCTACCCACCTTCCCACATATCTTATCCGTTGCCAGACCTTGTCATTTCTTGCCCCACAACATTTCTTTCATACACCTCCTTTTGTCCACTCACCCAAGTACCACCCAAGTTCAGAGTTCACAGTCATCTCTGACCTGGGCTGTAGCACCTATCCTCTTCTTGCCTTTCCAGTCTTCTTGCCTGTGAACTCCCCTCAATATTTTCTGCTGTTGAACTCTGCTGGCCTCTATGCTGTCGCTCACCCTGGACGCTCTATCTCAGTGCTTTTTCTCTAGGTGTCCCCCGTACCCAGAATACTCTCTCCTAACTCCCACCTCCCCAAATCTGTGCTCGCCTTCATGATTCAGCTCCAGCGCAGCCTTCTACAGGTGGCCTTCCCTGGTCCCCTCCAACCACTAGTGCTCTCCCTTCCAAAGCTACCTTGTATTTATTTATATGTATATTGATTACATATTATATAATTATCAGATACATAATTATATTCTACATAAGCAGTTTATATTGCTATATATGATATATAAATGCTTATTATGTATCTAGTGTTTACTTCTATGTTTTAGAAGGTAAACTCCTTTGAGGCAGGACCCTGTTTTATTTTTGACTTCATATCCCTAATCCTTACTGCATTGTCTCACATTTGAGATACTTAATAAAATCGACACTTGCTGAATGATCTCTAAAATGGCTAAGGATACTTACATTGCCTACCTCACAAGAGTCCCAATGAGGCTCACGCTTTGTAAACTTGCAAGTGCTGTATGACCATGAGTTATCATTATGCTTGTACTTATTGTTCTAGGAACTTTTATTCTACTAGGATGTTTATTATTTAAGTTAAATTAAATTTAAAATTTTTAATTAAAAAATTTAAATTGTATTTAATGAACAAAATATGTATTTAAGGGGTGAAGATCTAGATGAGAGGCTCTAAGTCAGTTGTATTACAGTAGACAAGAGCACCTAAACAGAGTTAGAATAATCCCTTAGCTATATGCCCTCTGACAAGTCCCTTATCTTCTAGAACAGTGGTTCCCAAACTTTTTTGGTCTACTTCCCCCTTTCCAGAAAAAATATTACTTAGCCCCCTGGAAATTAATTTTTTAAATTTTAATAGCAATTAATAGGAAAGATAAATGCACCTGTGGCCATCAGTGCCCCTCTGGATCACTGCAGTACCCACCAGGGGGCGGTGGTGCCCACTTTGGGAATCACTGTTCTAGAACCTCAAACTCCTCATTAATAAAATACATTGATATGTGCACTGTTTCCTTCCTAGGAATGGTTTGGGGGGAAAAGCATTTTATAAACTATTATGGTTTTTATATTAAAATATTATTTATATTAAACTATTAATATAAAATATGACATTTTACATTAAACTATGAATGTGAGTGGTCATGATTATTAGGGGTAAAAGGAAGGAGACCACTTTGGGCCAGCCAGGCTTTCAGAAAGGCTAGATGGAGAAGGTGACATTTGAGCCCAGCTGTGAAGGAGAGGCTGCATAGAATCTCAGAGTGGGCAGGAACCTCAGAGGTCATTAAGTCCAGCCTGTACCTGACAAATGGTCATTCAAGTCTTTGCTTGAAGACCTCCTGGAATGAGGGCACCATTTTACCTTTTAAGGCAAAACATTTCCCTTTTGCATGGGTATAATCTCATTATGTGGCGATGGCAGAGAGAGGACATTCCGGGCTTAGGGAAGGTGATAAGCAACAAAATATTATGGGATTAGATTTCAAGAGTTCTAATTACTTAAATTTCTGGCAGACATATACCCATAAAAGAGCTTCTGCTAATTTAGAACCAGAAGGATGCACTTGAACCATGGGTACACAGATCCTTTTAAAGCAAATCTTGCAGCCATTTAGTCAGTGAACTATTCCTTTGTAGAATAAAATTCTCAGAGACAAATGTTTGATGATATTTTGAGCCTGAAATTAGTATTTCATTTGCATATTTTTGGGACACAAAGCATCTGTTTACCCATCACAATGACAATATGTTACAATAAAATTCATGCTAAATCTGCCTAAAATGATAATAGGCTCTGCTAAAGTATATCCCATGTATACCTTATTAAAATATTAATACCCAGCATTGTAAATAATTCTTCATAGAAAATCATAAGGAAATGATTTAAAAGATCATTGGGGGGGCAGCTGGGTAGCTCAGTGGATTGAGAGCCAGGCCTAGAGACGGGAGGTCCTAGGTTCAAATACGGCCTCAGACACTTCCCAGCTCTGTGTGACCCTGGGCAAGTCACTTGACCCCCATTGCCTACCCTTACCAATCTTCCACCTATAAGTCAATACACAGAAATTAAGGGTTTAAAAAAAAAAAAAAAAAAAAAAGATCATTGGGTTTTTATGAAGAAAGACTTCCCATTATCTTTTAGCTAACCTTCAATTTAAGATGGACTGGCATATGTTGTAAAAACTTAGAGCTATTTCAAATCAGACAAGAAACAGACAAAAGTTTGTTGTATAGTCATCAGAACAAGAAAATATTTTCAAAAAAGAAAATACTCTTCAAAGCCAGGAAAATGGTTAGAAGAATATTTGAGTGGGATTCTAAAAGACTTTCAGGCCTTTTATTCTCCCATTTGTGGCTATGGTTTGCTTATGCTCGATACAGTGATTCTCACACAATATAGGATGTACTTTTAATGTTGGATATATTTCATTTTGACTTATCTTTTCAACCAGAGTAAAAAACGATTTTCTTCTTTGCCAGGTTTGTCCATCCGTAGTGTTTGCTGGAAAGCAGATCGACTTTTAGCAGGTACACAGGACAGTGAAATATTTGAAGTGATAGTGAGAGAAAGAGATAAGCCGATGCTGATCATGCAAGGTCACTGTGAAGGGGAGCTCTGGGCTCTGGCTGTCCATCCCAAGAAACCTTTAGCTGTTACAGGCAGTGACGATCGATCTGTCCGGTAAGGCTGCTCCTCACTAACTCTGTCACCTTCTCAATTCTACCACCTGCTCACCTTTGATTCCCAGCTTCTCTTCCTCCCATCTCTCATTTCCTTAAAAAGAAAAGTAAACGTAAACCTACAAATACAGATGTTAAGACTGCCAACTCAAGAACAGTTCAACTTTTTGCTGGTTGCAGTTGCCTCTCTTTTGGAAATCTCATTGCCTTTTACCCTAAAATGAAGGTTTATTCAGTCATTTAAAACCAGAGGAGAATGCATTGGTAAACAACTGACAATGCAAAAATTGAGGTCAAACTTCTAAATTTAATCTGCTTTATTAACGTTTTGTCCATCATTTTTTTTAAGTCAAGACAATCTACATAACAATAGATTTATCCTTGATTTATATAAATTTGATTATTTAAATAAATTTATTTATTTTATTTAAATAAAAATGATATAAATGCTAACACTGAAATTTACAATATAATTTACCATAATTGTCTTCACCAGCTCCAGCTCACCCCTGAAGCCCTTTTGGATTTCCAAATCCAAAGGGTCAGATCCAATCCCAAAGAGATATTGTAGGCTGAAATCCAGCTCTCTTTCTTTTTGAAGACACTCAACTAATGCTCTGACAGAGCCATATTTTTCCCTTGGACTTTTGATATTCTACAGTGTGTCTCACAGTAATTGATGGGCTCCAATTTTATCTCAATATATCCTTCAAGTAGAGCCTCTCTCCTCATTAATCATCATTTAGAAGTTTAACTTAAAAGTGTTCTTCAACACACACAGAGCATTTATTCTTATTAATTAATTAACATGTATGACATTGAACATTGGCCTAAAATTGAGAGTAATAATATCAGATAACATTTAGGTAGTACTTTTTGGTTTGCAAATAATTTTACAAATATCATCTCATTTGATCTTTGTGGCAAGATGTTGCTATTATTATCTCCATTTTATATATGAGGGAGGCAGTCAGAGATTTAGTGACTGGCCTGGGCTGCAGAAGCAGTAAGTACCAAAGATCAGATTTAAAGTCAGGTCTTCCTCACTACAGACCTACTTCTCTTTTTCTCTCTACTGCTTCCTACCTGCCAGCTATTATTAAGAAAACAGAGTCTATCTGATAAGGCGAAGAGTTTTCTTGCAATGGATTTCTTACATTTTTAATACAGAAAATGACATTATAAAAAATAAGTATGTCAAACTCAGAGAGCCTACAGTTTTCTGAAGAGTGAATAATTGGTCTATTAAATCAGAGCTGAGGGCAGTTATGATGTTTGTTCAGCATTTTTTGCTAACCTTTGATTGTGACCAGTGGAGAAAGCCAGAGAATCATTACTTTTGGGCTCTAAATGTAAATTAAGATTTGTTTTGTGTCTCTTTTTCTGCCAGTCTGCATCTAATGTGAACTCTTTTAGGGTCCTAACGAGATATTCATTTAAACCATGTTCACAATTTCTACAGAACACCAAAGTCTCATCAGTTCCTACAGTTAAAATAGAGGGTTAGTTCATTCATTTTGTAGGTTAAAATATGAACTAAATGTTTACTTTGTTTACAGTCACTTTTCTCCACTGATTTCCTTTCCCCCGTGTTTCTATCTCTGCCTCATTCCTGGCTCTTTCAAGCCCACCTAAAACAATAGTACCCAGGGCACTTAAAGCATTGAAATATTCCTTTTGGTTCATTTTGGGCCCAGCACAAATTGACTAGGATTATGGATTTTGGACCAGAGTAATAGAGATAACACCAAAATTTGTGAGAAATTTGACCAGCACAGACTTGATGAAGTATACAGTCAAAAGTCTATTAGTCATAGCATGATTCCCACCTTGCAATCAAGATGCCCCCAGTAATTTAGAATGGCAGAACACGTTGAAAAAAAACTTTGATACAAGTGAATTGTGGTCCTTTCCTCTATATTACACATGAATATACTGAAATATTAGATCAGCACTTCTTATTGAAGGGCTCTTGATTAGGCATAATTCTGGATGTGTTTTGTTTTGTTTTGTTTTTGCTTTTTGTTTTTTATGTCTCCTGTGGCTATCATTGCTGAATACTATGCTATATGTGCCCCTTGAGTTCTTCTACTATTAAATAGTAGCTTTGCTAATTTGCCAATAATGTTAGATCAATTCTCTTTGGATAGTCCAGTCATTGATGGCCTCCATGGAACTGTTCATCAAGATTCTGTTGATATAATTATGAGTATAGAACTTTCTGTAGTCAGGCTTAAGACTATTTTGGATAGGTGTGTCATTATTCCCTTCGGTAACTTTCTTACATAAACATAATTAAATCATCAGTTAAGTTCCCTATCTTAAAAGTATTTCTTCTTTAGGGTGTTTTCAATAAGATCCATATATGTATTTTAATCAACATGTGTCCAAATAAACAAGCAAATTAGCTCCATGTCTAACCTAAATCGAAATGTAACTATCTACTTTTGTTCCTTTAAGTCCAAGATTTTGACCATGCATTTATATTTAGAAAAAGACATTTTTAGAATTGTATTTCAATAATTGGTTCCCTTTGGAATACTATGCATATTATTTTATGCATTCAAAAATATGCTGAAGAATTTATAGGCTTCATCAGACTACTGAAGGGGACCATGACACAAAAAAAAGTCTAGGAATACCTGTTTTGAGTACTACAGTTAATACGTAGCTTTATGTGGATTCTTTGCTTAAATAAATAATAATTTCATATTTCCAAAGAGAAATAATAAAATGTATATATTGTACAGGACTTATTTAATAGAAGAATCTCAAATTCTTTGTCAATGTTGTTTAACTAAAAAGATTTTTCAAGTGGTGACAGTGACTTATAGAAATGCTAAGGAATATTCCCATTGTCACACTTATTCACAGAAAGAAAGAAAATTGATGAGAAAACCAAATTGTTGGAAGTAGGAATGAAATTACATGGTGCCTCAGTGACTTAGTTTCTAGCTTTTTTTTTTTTACTAGAAACTTGGTTTCTAGGAGGTCAATAATTTTAAGAAATTTGGTACTTAGAAGGAATTAGTTGACATTGTTCTCGTGTTTAGATTGTGGAGCCTTGCTGATCATGCCTTGATTGCCCGTTGTAACATGGAAGAAGCAGTACGTAGTGTATCGTTCGGCCCAGATGGATCTCAGCTAGCCCTGGGAATGAAAGATGGGTCTTTCATTGTCCTCCGAGTCAGGTACATCTAAGAAGTGATAATGGTGTTCATTTTTTAAAATTAAGGTTTTTTTTTCTTGGAACTTAAGCCTAAGTACCAAAACTTTAAAAATATAAATCTGTTTGAATATAATAGTACACTAGAGTCAAAAGCAAGCCCAAAAAATATATTAGGAAAAGATTTCATTCCTTCATCAATAAACACATAGTAAGCACCTACTATATATATAATATGTCCTGTGCTAAGCAAAGGGGATACGAAGAAAGGCAAAGGACAATCCCTGACCTCAAGAAGCTTCCAATCCATTGGGTGAGACAACATGCAAACAAATATATACAAAATAAGCCGGAAAAAAAAAGAAGCAGGAAATAATTAAATGGGGGAAAGTACTGCAATAAAGAGGGGGCAGAGAAGGCTTCTGGTAGAAGGTGGGGTTTTAGTTGGGAGTTAAAGGAAGCCCAGGAAGGTCAGTAGTCAGAGCAGAGGAAGGAAAGCATTCCAGGCATGGGGGGCAGCCAGAGAAAATGCCTGGAGTAGAGATGGAGTGCCATGTTTGTGGAACAGTCAGGAAGAGTTCAGACACGGGGGAAATGTAGCTGATTTGGGAGCCAAATGTAAGTTAAATTCTATTTGCAATCATTTTCAATGAAAAGATTCCATCTTCTTATCATGTAGAAAAAGATGGAATCTTTCACATCTTGCTCTTTTCCTGTTATCTGCATTTAGTAGCTGTTAGTAATCGCTGCATGTTAGGGTACACATAGACAGTTCTGTAAAGCATAATCCTCCATCACTTCCCGTACCCTACACTGTATAAATGTATTCTTGGCAAAATTTATTGCATTAAATTCTCATTATGGGTTACAATTAATTCATTATTGAATTGGTATTCAACATTCCCCTTCTCTGATTCATGATGTGTGAAAGAATTATGGGGCTAATTAACCAAAATTTTCTATTTGATGGGATTTTCTATGCAAAGATATTCCAAAATATTCATTTGTGATAGCAATTTATTTTTGTCAAAATGAATAATAACACTTGTAGAAAACTAGTCAGTTGAAGTAAATATCTGGTGATTCATTTATGCAGTTCATATTAGTCTTAATGAAAGAGTCCTTGTCAGACTCAGGGGACACCTGCCAATCATAATGTGTTCAGTATGGAAGAAAATAGCAATGTTGATGTTTTGAGAGAGAGGAGAAACTCTTACTAAAATCTTGACAAAGAATATAGAAGTAATTCAAATAATTTGATCTTTATGTTATAATAATAAACTTCTTACATGTTTATTAAGTAATAATAAGGCTATCACATCATAATAATTCAACATTTTGAAAAGTCATTTCCTCCTTATTTTGGGGAGAGTTCTTATTGTATAGACTATGTATTTTTTAACCCTTATCTTCTGTCTTAAAATCAATATTTGTGTCAGTTCCTAGGTAGAAGAGTGGTAAGGGCTAGGCAATGGGGGTTAAGTGACTTGTCCAGAGTCACAGAGGTTGGAAATGTCTGAGATCAAATTTGAACCCAGGACATGCAGGCTCCAGGCCTCGCTCTCCATCCATCTAACCACCTAGCTGCCCCGTATTTTATGCCTTTTTTAAACGTTGTGCTATACCATCTGGCTTAAGAGATGCAATCTTCATATGCCTAGATTTTTTAAAGATAAGTTATTTTTCTGTATACTGCATTTTCTCTTTACCTGTGGAATTTTTAAAAATCAGATAACTAATTCTGCAGTGTCAAATAAACTTGCTATTTAAAAATGAATACTTTTAGGGGGAAATGTTGAACATTAAAACAAGATGTTTTAATATGCATTGATTTAAAATTTGAGCTACGGCTTAAAATCTTTATTGTTAGTTTTCTCAAATTGGGACTTTTCAAATCAGTCCTTTAATACTTTTCCTCAAAGTCCTTACATTTCTTAAAACTTCTTTCCCAATCAAAAATTTTTTTCTTTGCCATGTGAATGTTTTAAATATATATATATTTGGGTTTGCTAACTAGCAGGATTATTTATTTCCTTACTATTACAGAGATATGACAGAAGTGGTTCATATTAAAGACCGAAAGGAAGTAATCCATGAAATGAAATTTTCTCCAGATGGTTCTTATCTTGCAGTAGGGTCCAACGATGGCCCAGTGGATATCTATGCTGTTGCTCAACGGTATAAAAAAATTGGAGAATGTAACAAATCCTTTAGTTTTATTACTCACATTGACTGGTCTATGGATAGTAAATACTTACAAACTAATGATGGTGCAGGAGAACGATTATTCTACAAGATGCCATGTAAGTAAATGTTTATGCAATTACTCATCTACTAAAGGGTTGATGACCCATCTTGTAAGTCATTGAGTTCGACTATGGTATAAATAATAGCAACAACTTGTATGGAGAGAGTAATTTAAGATTTACCATTTATGTTCCCCACAACAAGCCTGAGAAATTGTAAAAGAACCTTTGCCATTTTACTGAGGACAGAGCAAATGCCCAGAGAAATTAAATGACCTGCCTGCCTTTAGTTACACAACTGTTTAGTGCTGGATCAGAGAAACTGTTTTTTGCTAGCCTTACTGAGCAACTCAGCTACCTTTAAGTCTATAAGGGGAAATGACTAACTGGTTTCACCCATATAAAATACCCTCAGATCAATAGGAGGAGCTAGAACCCCCTAGCTGGTCTCATTCCTCCTCTACCTTTGGCTTTTAATTCTATGGTCTTCATAAGTGGAAGTTTTTATTTTTAATATGATTATTTGGTGAAATGAGTCATTTGGAAGAATACTTTTTTTAGTATGCTATACCAGAACTAGAATTTAGTATGGATGTTATAAGCTATACATATATAGCTAATATTTAATTGCTTTATGTTAAAATGTAGAAATGGGAGACAATATTGTCTGCTTTATTCATTGACTTCAGCAATGTTTAAATTTAGGGGGATATTTTATTTAAAGGAACTGATTTGTATGAACCTAAATCTTAACATCTAGCAATTTCCTGATTATCTGTCCATTAATCACTTCCTAAAATTCTATGACTTAGGGAGTATGAAAAAACAATAATTGCTGAAATCACGTGTGTGTTTATACATATAATCTCAGTTGAGTCTCACAACAACTTTGTGAAGTGGGCATGATAGAATTTTATCCTCATATTTCAGAAGATAAAAATAAAGCTCACAGAGGTTAAATGATTTGTTTATGGTCACACAATTAATAAGAGTCAGGGGCTGAACCTATTCTTCCTGAATCCAAGTCTAATTCTCAAGCCAACATACCATATTGCCAATATGTTGAAAAGTACCTAGAGAATTTTAAGGTTTTAAGAATTTAATTCAAGAAATTTAAGTTAAAAAAATTTAAGTAATATATTTTGGTAACTATAACTAGAAAGATACAGAAATTCAACAAAATCTATTTCATCATTAATGGCAAATTGCTATGTCATCTATTTTTGAGTGATGATGCTAATTAGATTTGGACATTTAGTATTATGACAGATGTCTGTGTCCTTTCTAGAATATGTATATATTTATTACATTTATCAATCAATCAGATAATAAATACTTATTAAATGCGTACTATGTTCAAGACACAGTGCCAAGTCCTGGATAGATTCCTGTGAATGCTTTTTTCTGCAATGGAAGAATCTTCATAAATGTATAAAGGAATTGTATTCCTAAGATATTTTCTTGGATTTCTAAAGTAGAAAAGTTTTTCAAACCCATATGCCTTTAAGAGACAAATATATATGTGTACATATATATATATATATAAATGGGAGCAAGAATATGACTTTTTCTTGAAATAATTAACTAATGTATTCATTCTTTTCAGCTGGAAAACCCTTAACAAGTAAAGAGGAAATCAAAGGGATTCATTGGACTGCCTGGACCTGTGTGATTGGGCCTGAAGTGAGTGGAATTTGGCCCAAATACAATGACATTACTGATATTAACTCAGTAGATGCGAATTACAACAGTTCAGTGCTAGTCACTGGAGATGACTTTGGACTGGTTAAATTATTTAAATTTCCTTGTCTAAAGAAAGGTAAGAAATTATCATTTTCTATCCAAGGAGACAAAACCAAATACTTTGTTGATTCTTTTACACTGTTGTACGGATAATATTTATACATGACACCTAAGACATTCTCTTCTTGGGACCAGTTCTTGAGAACTACTAATTTTCTTTCTAATATTCATCCTTTAAATCACACACACAAAAAAAGAAATCCATTTTACATCTGTTCTATGACTACTGCTTAGTCAATTCAATTAGAATTCAATCTGAAGTTGTCACAGACTATTTTATAATTCAAAAGTCTAATTTAAGCTTTCACATTATGAAATCAATCTCATTTTTTTCTGTCATAAGTACTCCCTCATTACAAAATGTTTTAAAGTTATTCTGTTGATTTTTCTTGAAAAAGAGAGACAATCTAAAGTATTGCAAAGAGTATTGGATTTAGAGATGAAGAATGCAAGTTCAGATCCCACTTTGACTGGGAAATAATTTTTCCTTTTTGCACTTATTTGAGATGGTGAAATATATGACATTTGAAGTCTCTAGTAATTCGAAATCTATGATACTATTTTCTGTCATTTTTCAGTTCAGAGAGGTAAAAACCTAAGAGCATTTGGGGACTATTGCAATGTTTGAGCCAGAATGTGAGCTTGAATCACACCCAGATGTTCTTAGGGGATACACACAAGTCCACAAGAGGGCAGCCTGGGAGAAAGGAAGAGTCTAGAAGAGCTGAGCAGCAGGAGCCATAAGGAGAGCCTGAACTGGAAATCTCCTGATGTCAATCAGTTTTCAAACACCTATTACATTATGGGAAAAAAGCAACTCAACATGTGCAAAACTATCTTATTTAAGTCCAGAAGTTATCCTGTGATTCTATTATTTTTAATACATTTAATGGAATCCAAACTAGAGTATGGATCCATGACCAGTAAGAATCTAGATTCAATGTTTTGATCTCCAGAACTGATCACCAGAAAGTGATCAAGGCCATACATCTTCTAAACCACTATTGTCTTAATTACTCTATTTTAGACAGATGTGAATTTTTATCTACATTTGCCAGATAATTGCCTCAGTTCTCTATTTTGTATGAGCAGACAATTTCATGATCATTTGCATTCCTTAAGTATGACTTTTCAGGGAATTCTTAATTAAATACCCTAAAATCTTATCATAGGACAATTAATCACCACTGGCTGAGTAATCTTTCACCTAACTGATCTTTTAGTAGATATATGAAATAAGAATGAGAAATACAATAAAAAAATGCTTTTTTTTCCATTAAGTTTTTTTGCAACCAGATATTTTTAAAAGCTGTTTCTTAAAAACCTTATATTAAAGTACTGTTTATTTAGCATGAAAAATAAAATCATTACCAATGGAGACTGACAAAATGGACATCAACTTAATAATTTAACAGGATTAAGATGGAAGAAAAACTTTAACATAGTGAAGAAAAATCAACCAAACTACAAATTGTGTCAGATAGTCTAGATCCGACTAGATCAGTGTTTCCCAAACTTTTTTGGCCTACTGCCCCCTTTCCAGAAAAAATATTACTTAGTGCCCCCTTTCACATACTATCACCACCCCCTTACAGTTATTCACCGCCCCCAAATGCACCTGTGGCCATCACCGCCTCCCTGGATTGCTGCAGCACCCACCAGGGGGCGGTGGTGCCCACTTTAGGAATCACTGGATTGGATGAATAAATTTGGTTCAGAATATAAGTCAGACAATATGGAAACTTCTTAACTCCCTAAAATTCATTAGGCACTTTTCAGCACATTGGAAGTCTCAAAACCAAATGTCACTAAGAATTAACACACTTTCCCAAATTCCCAACTTGCTGATAGAAACAGATGTACATAATTACACCATCTCAGAGTTGGAAGAAACCTCAGGAGACATCAAATTCAACCTATATCTGAGCAATAACCCTGTCTCCAACATGCCCTGCAAATGGTCACTCAGCCTTTGCTTGAAGTCTTCCAGTGAGGAGGAACCTACAGCTTCCTCAAAGAGCCCTTTTCCACTTTGGAAAGGATCTAATTGTAAAATCTTTCCCTAGATCAAATCTAAACAATCTCTTCAACTTTCTCTCTGTGACAAAATGTAATGAGTTTCACCTTTCTTCCAGGTGACAGCATTTCAAATACTTAAAATAACTATTTCACCTACCTTTAGTCTCCTCTTCTCAAGAATACACCCACAATTTATTCCTTCAATTAGTCCTTCTAAGAGAAGATCTCCAAGTCCTTTAGCATCTTAGCTATCCTCCCTTGATCTGAATTTTCTTCAATTGTTAATGTCATTCCAAAACTGGCACAAAACTAAACTTGTCACTCTAAATCTCACCTAACCAGGGCAGAGTAGCAAAGTACTATTACATCTCTCGTCTGGACTCAGCTTTTCTTAATGAAGCTTAGGGTCACATTAGCTTTTAGCCACATTATTTACATCTCACTGTTGACTCATACTGAGCTTTATTCTCCACAAAAAGCCCCAGATCTTTTTTCACCAAACTGTTTGCCTCTCCATCTGGTCCTTGTGAAGTTGACTCTTTTGAACCCAAATGTGGTTCAAAACATTTACGTCTATTTAATTTCATCTTGTTATAATTAACCCAGGGTTCTAATCTGTCGAGATTTTTTGGGATTCTGACTATCCTCCAATGTGTCAGCCATCCCCTCTGGCTTGGTATCATTTGCAAACCTGATATCTTTGCCAGGGGAAACAAAGGCAAAACCTGAACGAGTTCCACTGGAGGCAACACAAGCAAGCTCACATAAATGATTATAACCATCATTAATATTATTATATAAATTTCTTAAATTCTTCTTTTACTATGTAAGTTCTCTAATTATCTATGATTTCCCCCCATAAATCAATCAATGCTGCTTCATACATTTATCCAAGTATTTGATAAAAATGTTAAATTGCCCAGAAACAAATACATATCCCTACATTATTCCACTAAAGACAGACATCTTTCTAAAGTAACATGAAACCATCAATGACTATTCTTTGGTCGTGGCCATTCACCCCTATTCTGAAACTACATATTCCACCTGTATCCATCTTTTCCACAAAAATACAATGAAAGATTGCCAAATCCTTCGTTGAAATCCAGCCTCTTCACCTGACAGGACTTGGTCTAATTTTGTATCCTTTCACTATCATAAATGCACATTCTTTGTTGAATAAAATCAATATCATCGTTTTGCCTGCTAAATAGGAACTATTAAACTACTCATTCTTTGCTTTTAATGTAAGCCTATAGATGAGGCAAGTTTTTTAAAGATTTTGTTCCCCAAAGTAAGGAATAGCTATCATTTAATTTGACTAATGAACTTATTATGTTACATAACTATGTTTTTTCATATGTATATTTCAGGAGCTAAATTTAGGAAGTATGTTGGCCATTCAGCTCACGTAACAAATGTCCGCTGGTCACATGATTTCCAGTGGGTGTTGAGTACAGGAGGTGCTGACCACTCAGTTTTTCAGTGGAGGTTTATTCCAGAAGGTGTGACCAACGGTATCCTTGATTTAGCACCCCAGGGTAAACTTGTCACTTTTTAAAAACATTTGTTTTATCTCATTATTTTTTTAAAGCTATTTTTAAAGCATTTGTAATAACAGGTAAAGAATAATTAACCAATGAACATTTATTAAACAGTATTATAATTATTCAACTCCTACAGTATTTGTGATGAACCTGGAGAGTAGAAAGCAAGACAGAGACAAAAGAAACAGACATTTAGCTTTGTGGTTGACTATTATAAATCAATGAGATTTCTATTATTTTTTAGATCTCTATTTTTTAAAACCACATCCAAAGTACAGGTACGAGGTAATCACGAAGAATGTCATTCCTGAAGGGAATGTCAGTGTCAGCAACAACCACCAAATGGTACAACATGCTTGGTTTGCTTTATATAAGTAGAAGATGTGGCGATGTTGAATATGAACATTTGGTGGGTTTTCGTGACTAGCAAAGCACTGGTTGCAATCTGATTTATGCATCTTTATTTACATTTGTTGTGGTATCACCAAGTTAGATGGGCTATAAAACTGGAAGAAAAAATGTGACAGTGTTCTTTTGGAAGTTGTTATATGGTAGTTTAGGCCACCAGCCATTGCTGGCACTGGATTAAGTATTTAAACAGAAGAAGAGAGAGCATTACTTTATGAACTAACTACAAAGTTGGACTACCCCCATCGTACTTGTTGCCCTCTAGTTTGACTTGAAATCCTTCCATTTTTCCAAAGCCAAGCCACTTTCCAGCCATCAGGAGGAGCCTGTGGCCACTGGAAACTGCACATCATAGTAATATGTGAATTTGCCTAGTCTGTTTTTGGGGAGTGATTCAAGGCTGCTGAAATAGAATTAGTACTACAGAACAACGAAACCAAAACTTAATAGTATGTTAAAGAAAGCAATGTTTAAAGATTTTCTTTTAAATGACAGTCATATTTAGTATTTATTTGTCTACTGGTCTTTGTTTCTTTTACTGGGAGAATTTTGTTGTAGTGTTTTAGCTTAAAATTCCATTTAATTTTTTTTTCATTTTGGGGTTGCATTTAAATAATCAACATTATTTATGTTTTTGCAGAGGGTGGCAGTGATTCATATAGTGAAGAATCAGATTCGGATTTATCAGATGTGCCAGAGCTGGACTCAGATATTGAGCAAGAAGCTCAAATCAACTATGAACGCCAGGTCAGTCATAGGGGCCAGCGAGCACAAATGCCTGATGATCTAGTAGTTGATTTGCTTGACTTTGTTCTAGTTGCAAAAAAAAAAAAAGTTACTGACACTTATGCTTAGGATTGTTAGGGGAGAAATTAGGAAATACCATCTATTATTTCCATTTACTAAAATAAAAATGAAGTTTTGACACATCATCTAATTTACTAACATCCAAGAAAAGTGAAAGTGGTAACAGAGATTTCAAAGATCAGTCCATCACTTGTGAGTTTTCCTGTACTCACTTTGATATATTTATTTCCAAAAAAAAGCACCAACCACCCAAAACTCACACCTTTCTATTCCTATAGCAGATTAAAAGAAAGCATCATTGTCATATTTTTTCTTTTAAAGCATATTAGTTTTTTGTTTGTAGTATAACCTATAATCCTGACGTCTCTTAACTGATCCCTATCTTTTCATTAAAATAAAATCCTAAACATAGTAGGCATGATCTCTATAGTCAGAAGTTATTTCTAAGAGGCACATTAAAAAGTTATATCCAAATTATACTTCATTTTCTTGAAAACATCCTTTTTTTAACAGAAAATTTTAACAGAAAACAAAAAGAGAGAAGAGAAAGTATGGATCTTAAAGAAGTCTTAAACATTATTTAAGTACCAAATACTCTGATAATAATAGATTCTCTTTTACTTTCTTTTTCTTTTAAAAAACTAAGTAGCATAATAGATGGGACACTGGATCTGGAATCAGGAAGATCTGAATTCAAATTCTGCCTCAAACATTTCTGAGCTATGTCACTGTGGACGCGTCATTTAAGCAATTTCAATTTCCTCTACTATAAAAGGACTTGAATAAAGATACACAAAATTAGTGTGAAGAAAAATTAAAATGCCTTGCATTTACATATTTCCACATCCATATCAGGCTTTCGTTTCTAAAGCACTTTGACACATTATTTCATGATATATCCAAAATTCTTGAGTGTCCAAGGATTATCATCTCTATTTTACAAGTCAGAATTTTAGACAGAGAAGGGTTAAGTGAGTACATCAAATATTAAATGTGAGAACCAGAAGTCGCATCCAAATTTCTGAGTACAGTCCAGTACTCTGAATTAGATTCAGAAGCTCAGAAGAAAAAAGTACAAAATGTAAAGGAGCATGCATCTAGTAGAGTTTGATTGTGATGAGCTGACAAAAATAAAAGAAATTCAAATGTATCATTTGCTCCAAACTTTCCTGACTCAGCTTACTGACTGAATTTGGCCAAAAGAGTGACTTTTCTTTTTAAAAGATAATGATCAAGGCCTGAGTGGGATATGTAATATATTTATGCTTCTCATTTCTTTTGTTGACAAAATGTAATTAAATCAAAACATCCTATCATGCAGATGTGAAATAAATTAATTTTATAAAATTTTATTACCAATTTATATAAAATGTCATCTTACCGTGGCTTGAGCATATACACGATACGCAATAAATAATAGGTATGAAACTGACTTTTAGTCAGTATATAGCATCTAGAAAAAGACTAAACTTAAGTAGATTTAGTTCTACAACTCAAATATTGACCTTTTAGAACATATTAGAATAAAAAATGAAGATGATTACAATGTAAACTTAATGCCTTAGATTGACAAGTATCATGTCTCAGGCATTTTAATTAAAACCATTGGAAGACTTCATGGCAATAAAACAATTTTCTTTGTATTCTTTTACCTGTTAATTTTTATAAGTTTCCCCCCCTAAGAATATCAAGGTAAGTTGCCTAAGCAAAGTTAGATATATCTAAGATGAAAGAATAAAACTTAAAATCTAGTTGTTTAATGCCTATCAGTGCTAAGGATTAGATCTTGGCCAGTATCTAAGCCTTATGTTGTTTCAGTAAACATGGTTTTGAAGGAATTAAAGATTTTTCGATAATGATAAAGAGAAACCATTCTTTATAAATCCAGACAAAAGATTTTGAATTTAAAATTTCCATTCTTCCTTAAGGTTTACAAAGAAGATCTACCTCAGTTGAAACAACAAAGTAAAGAGAAAAACCATTCTGTGCCCTTCCTTAAAAGAGAAAAAGCCCCAGAGGACAGCTTGAAGCTACAGTTCATACATGGGTATGGTGTCCACTATGGTTTCCCTCATCTTTCCTGCTTTCTTTCTCCCATTTATTATTTCTTTACTTTGTAGTCACTCAAGGCACCAGTTTGGGCACTGCCAGCCCCATGCAATAAACATATTCATCAATGGTAATGGGATGCACAGTCATCCTCCTGGCTCTTAAAGATGATAGTTTTGGCCACCACCTGCCTAAGCATCTCCTTTTGGTATCTTTGGAAGCCCTTATCCCTCAGATAATGAAAGTGAACAGTCGTCTCAGTCCAATTTTATGTTGCCCACCCAAGACATGATGAAATAATTTCTCAAATTCTAAAATTACTTCATCATATTAAAATAAGATCATCTATGGATTTCTCATATTTATGTTATACTTTTTCTCTCAGTAGAAAAAAAATTCACATATGCAGTTATCTCCTCCTGCCCCACTTCCATTTGTTCTTTGCCTCTATTATTCCTGTATCCTTCATGATGGTATCTGTTAAGCATGCACAACACTGGGGCGATTATTTCTCACCTGCATCACTAGATAGTAGCCTATCTCCCTTTTGGGTCCTTTTGGCAGGTGGTGGGAATGCTTATTGTTCCACTGGTGTCAATGATAATTTAATATGCTACTTATGCTTTTTGAGAATTCCTTCTCAATTTTCATTTGCTTCTTATTTAATTAATTGTGTATTTTATAGACTTTAAAAAATATTTGTTCCAGTTATAGAGGCTACGATTGTAGAAATAATCTGTTCTATACCCAAACTGGAGAGGTGGTCTACCATATTGCAGCAGTTGCTGTTGTGTACAATCGGCAGCAACACTCCCAAAGATTGTATCTTGGACATGATGATGACATTCTCAGCCTAGCTATTCATCCAGTGAAAGACTACGTAGCTACTGGACAGGTATGTATCTTTCTTGCACAGACCTGAAGTGCTATTTTTCACCTTTACCATCAAGAAAAAAAAAGTAACATATTTCATTTTTAATCTAGTTTATATATTAGATTTTGTGAAATTTCATATTGACAATTATGAGCATAAAAGTCAAAATGAATAATCATTTAATCATCTCATTATTATAGGTAGGTAAAAAGCACTATTTATGTGATGAAAACCTTATAGGATGTCCTAATCCAAAAGATATACTGGTGGACATGGACAAATAGACAGAGACAGAGACACTGAAACAGGAATAGACATAGATACAGACATGGAGACAGTTCACTAGCTTGTGAGCTCTTTGACGACAGTGACTATCTTTTGCCTCTTTTTACATCTCCAATACATATCACAGTGCCTGGTGCAAAGAAGGTACTTAATAAACACTTTTTAACTAACACTGACTTAGACATGGATAGAGATATAATGAGATAATATAGTCCCTATAGAAAATATATGAAAATGATTCATAAAAACCATTTGCAGATATTCTAGCAAAGCATTGTAAAGTTTTGCTAATTTACCATTTGAGTCTTAGAGTAAAAATAGTAAAATCAAATTTAATTGAATCTTTTCAGGACTGCCAGAATGGAAACAATCATTCCTCAAAATTAGGTCTTTCTGTACCTCCCTAAAACAATGGATCATTTTAGTCAGTCTAATTCACAGGCGTCAAAAAATCAGCCAAACATTGTTTGCTTTCACATTGGCAAAACAATCATATGATTGACAGATTTTTTTTCCATTTGTAATGGGTTGTTTAATATTAGATGAGTTTCATGCTTTTGTAAAATTTAAAAAGGGACTTAAGGGAAAATTTGTATCACAATTATTGTTCTGTATCTGAATAGCAAACTCCAAAGAATTGTCACATTTCTTGCACAAGTTTCAGAAACCGAAATGGGATAACAGAACACTCAAGGTTTTAGGGCTGTGAGATGCAATCATTATAAATTTTGCATGTTGGTAAGCTGGCTCACTGCAATTATGATGAAAAATTAGGTATTATTTTCATTAGTTGCAATGATTAATTTTATGAGATGTTGATGCTGATTTGCATTTGTATTCCTCATTTTTTCCATCTTTCTTATGAGAAAGATTATGCTCAGTTTAAAAATATTTCATTATGCATCTTTTTCAAAATTGAAAATAAATCAAAGACTGATTCTTGACAAACCTTGAGATAAATTCGCATAGCCCTCATGAGTTATGTGTCAAAATAGAAGTAAAACAGAACAGGACTTAGCTGGCTTTTTTTTTAGTGCACTTTAACGGTGAGTAATTTCTTATCTACTATCAGCATAAGATTAGTTCACATTCCTAAAGAAGCAGCTGAATGACAAGGGTTGAGTTTCTTGGAAAAAAATATTTCCCAGCAAGAGAAGCTGAATGAGGTTCTCCTTTTGAGTCCACCACAGTTAGAGCTCATTTTACAAGAACTTAACACAGATAAATTCAAGTATACACAATTGGTAACCAAAAATATAGTCAGAAAAATAAGTAAAATAAAATCTTTTAATTACACACTAAATCTGCATCATTTTCCCAAGTGGCACAAAAATCTTATTTTGCCCAGTCGTGCTCATTTCTCACTCTGAGAAGCATAAGTGTGAATCACATTATTTTGCACCAAACATTAGTCTTTGAAGTTCTCCCTTGTAATAAATCATGTCTGAATCAGAGCCTGCTTCTCTTTTGTATCATTAGTACTATTTAGTTATTAATCAGTGGCTCCAAAGTACAAGAACAGTGATGCTGGTAGCTCTGATAAACCTAAGAAAAACTGTGAAGTGCCTAGGCAGGCTTGTATAAGAAATAATTATTAAGTAATGTGGTTCACTATTATACATAATTTTATGTATGCTAGAAGATATTAGAGTTCAACTTTGATGAGTGATTAAAGTTTATTTCAAAGTAGCTAATAGCATTCACTCTATAATTTAAGGTTGGAAGAGATGCTGCTATCCACGTATGGGACACCCAAAATCTGAAATGCTTGTCACTGTTAAAGGGACAGCATCAGAGAGGCGTGTGTGCTCTGGATTTCTCAGGTAAGCAGAAGCTATGCATGATGTTAATTTAAAACCAGAATTATGGCTAGCCAGATTTTTTAAAACCCTTATGCTTTAGTTAGATCCTGTCTCCAAATAAAGATAAACTCCCCGAGTGTATCGGTTACAGGAAACTAGAAAATGGGTTAATCTTGTGACTTCTGTGGGAGCTGTATATATGAATATCTCCCAGAACATCTGGTCTTCTGGGTACTGTCAAAAAAAAATGTAAATGATCATTTGGAGCCCAGAGCACGCACTGTGCTGAGCACTCATCTGTGCCTTGTGAAATCCAAGGAGCTGTTGCTGTTGAGATAATTCATTGTAAACGTTTGGCAGGGGCCCAGGGCTCCCATTCCAGCGCTCAGTCAGTGGGGAGCCTACCACCTCCGTTTGGCAAGATGGGCAACTGGAGGTAGAGATGCCCATGAAGCCCAAACACTCCGCAGCGCTGATGCTTCGGAGACAAATCTGACGGCTGCAGAGTGGAGGGTCAGGGAAAGAAATGGAAATCTTACCTCCCACATACGGTGTCCCAAAAGCCTCAGCATGGCTTTAAGCTTAAAACTATAACACTTCAGGGGTGCTTTGTGGATCTGTGTGTGTGTTCCATATATGTATGTATGTATATAACATATAAAATAATATAATAATAAATAAAATACATAAAACACATCTATAATAGCAATTCCAAAGATCAAAAATTCCAAATGAATGACATTCTTCTTATCCTATTTTTCTTTCAAAATTAAAAAGAATCTATCAAGAAAGCTAATCTGTAATACACTTTAAAAAAATAACACCTATAAAGATTGCTTAAAATTTTATATAGAAGGAGCCAGGATTTTTTTCTTTTTCTTTTTGTTGTAAAATCTTCTAGACTTATTAAAGTGAGACGTGAAAGCAAAGGTCAATAGAATAAGCATTTATTAAGCACCTACCATGTTCCAGGGATTGTGCTAGGGGCATTATAACCCTGTGAGGTAGATGCTGTTATGATTCCTATTTTAAAATTGAGGAAACTGAGGCAAACAGAAGTTAAGGACTTTGCCCAGAGAGACACAGTTAGTAGGTGTCTGAGGCTGTATTTGAACTCAGGTTTTCTTGATGCCAGACCTTCCTGACACAGTGCCACCTACCCCAAGAAGGTTATATACGGGAATGGATTGAGAGCCAGGTCTGGAGATGAGAGATCCTGGGGTCAAATCTGGCCTTAGATACTTCCTAGCTGATTGGACAAGTCACTTAATCTTCCTTGCCTAGCCCTTACCAGTCTTCTGCCTTAGAACCAATACACAGTCTTGATTTTTATCAGAATTTATTTAATTCTGATTTGATTTAATTGATTTTAACACAGAATTGATTTAATCAGAAAGTAAGGGTTTAAAAAAAAAAAGGAAGATGTTATCCATATCCAGAGAAAGAACTGTGGGAGTAGAAACACAGAAGAAAAATAACTCCTTGATCACATGGGTCAATGGGGATATGATTGGGGATGTAGACAATGAGTGATCAACCTAATGCAAATATTAATAATATGGAAATAGGTCTTGATCAATGACACATGTAAAACCCAGTGAAATTGCTCATTGGCTATGGGAGGGGGATAGGAGGAGGGGACGGAAAGAACAGGAATCATGTAACCATGGAAAAATATTCTAAATTAATTAGTTAAATGGAATTTTTCTAATTTAAAAAATTAATAATTTTTTAAAAAGGAAGAAAGGAAGTTCTGTAATTGATTGGCTAAGCTAAATAGTAAGTACTGTAAATGTCTCACTAAACATTTAAAAAAACAATTTTAAGTTCTATTTTGGATTAATACTCTGCTTGATCTACTGGATTAGCTTCCCAGAAGAATTCTAGCTCACTCACTCTTTTTCAATTGCTTTTTTAAAAACCGCATTTTTGTCCCCATTGAAAGTGATCCTGGGGCAGTTAGGTAGCTTGTGGAAGGGAGGGCCTGGTTGAAATCTAGCCTCAGACACTTCCTAGCTGACTGACCCTGAGCAAATCACATAACCCCCATTGCCTAGCCTTTACCACTCTTCTACCTTAGAACCAATACTCAGTAGCAGTTCTAAGACAGAAGGTAAGAGTTGTTAAAAATAAAAATATTTTTTAATTTTTAAAAAAGTAAATGATCTTGGGTTCTGAGATAACTTTGAATCCCAGTCTTAATGAAGGTAGAGTCAAAGAAATTATATTCTTAGTGTTATGATTTTATCTCAAAAGACTGATTTTTGAGTAAGAATATAAGTTTATTGATTATATCAGGCTTAATGGTGAGGCCAGCATCATAAGCAATAAAGTGATATAGGTCTCCATGCCTCTCTCACTACCAGGGATGCCCGGAGCTATTTAGACCAGCAGCCTAATAAATAGATTTTTAGAAGCTCATTATTCAGCCTTTCCCTTGACCATTCCAAGGCATCTTTAATTGGTGAGAGCTAATTAAGAGGTGGTCCATCAGCCTATCCACCCCTCCCTCTCCATGCCCACAGATGGACAGGTCACATTTGCAAGAACAGAACCCCTGTCTCCTTCATTAATTAGCCAAATTCTGTTATAAAGGAAGACATTGTTTGGGATTCCCAAAGACAAAGAAAATGCAAAAAGTCACAGATGCAATGGTATCTCTGGCCCAGACCCCAGACACAGGAATACACAGTAATTCTCCCTAACATATTGGAATTGATGTGCTATATGAAAAATAAATTCTCACATCAAATAGAAAACTATAAACAATATGAACATGCTTAAAGCCCAGTCCAGAGTGGTGGGACCACCCTGTGAATTTCCTGGATTAAGTTTGTGATCAAAGCCCTAGTCATTTGTTTCACTCTATTTAAGAATTGGCTGTTTGTTGTTTTTCAGTAACATCCAACTCTTTACAACTCTATTTGGGGTTTTCTCGGCAAAGATATTGGAGTGGTTTATCATTTCCTTCTCTAGCTCATTTTACAGTTGAGGAACTGAAGCAAACAAGATTAAGTGACTGGTCCAGGGTCACACAGTGTCTGAGTCTGGGTTTGAACTCGGGTCTCCTTGACTCCAGGTGGTGCTCTGTTCTCTGTTCCACCTAACTACCCTGACTGCACATAGATCAGCATCTTAAAGGCACTTTTGGCCAAAACTCATTTTTAAATTCAATTCAGCAGTGTCAGGTGTTGGCATAGTAGCATACATGTTTCTTGACTAGAGACATCCATGATAATAATATTTAGAAATCGTCTGAGACTTTTAAAGCAGGCAAAATATATCTTTTTTGAATATTAGAGTAAATAAAAACCAAATTTAAGAAAATGTTTTCTCATGTACAAGAAGAGATCAATTAATTCTAACACTGCTAAAGTAAATAAGAAGGCATTTCTTATCAAAACAATTTATACATTTAAAAACATTTCACCCAGGCAGCTAAGTGTTACGACGGGTAAAATGCTAGACTTGGGGTCAAGTCAATCCAAGTTCCAATCCTTCTGTAGATATTTACTATCTCTATGATCATGGACAAGCTATTTAATCTCTTATCCTGAGTTTCCCAATATTTCTATTATTTGTAAAGTGCTTTGCAAATTGTAAAGGGCTATATGAATCCTCACTGTTATTATTATTATTATTATTATTATTATCATACAAAATAGCTCATAGAATGGGATAGTGGATAGAAGACTGAATCAGAAGCAAGAACACCAAGTTTCAGGTATAGCTTGTAACAGACACTAGCATGGGAAAGTCACTGAACATCTCTGTACCCGCAGCAACTTTCTATAAATTATCAATATGTCGGTGAAGGGAGTTTCTAGGTAAGGAAGTCCCTAGAGGATGAAATTTCAGGTCTAGACCTTTTTTTAAAGTACCTTTCACAGAATTAGGAGTCTCAAATGAAATAATGTGTTTAAAGCACATTGCAGATTTTAAAGTGACATAAATGCTAGCTAGTATTATTATTATAGGGCCAATAACAAATAGACTTGGGGCAAAATTTCCTGTGTGAATTTGCCATATCTCACTCGAAAAGGTAACATATTTTTTGTGTTTGTGCTAGCAGTTAGCAAAGTAATTATTCCTACATGAACAGAAACTGAAATTAAACCTAATTAAATTTAAAATTCAGCTATATAAAAATTTAGAGTCTTGAATATTATTCCCATTTAAAAGAACACAGCGAAATAACATTAAATTAGATAAAGATACCATTAAACAACGAACTTGCTTCCATTGGTTCTAATTCAGAGAAGTCTATGTATATTTTATGAACCCTGTAGGAGACCAACTTACTTGAATGTTAGGTAAAAGGATTTTTTCTTAAAATTGCCCTTTACCGTTAGCATTAGAAGTTTTAGATTAGTTTCTATGAACAATGAAATAAAAACATACATAATTAAATGCACTAACTTGAAAAGGACATTACCCATCCCTCCAAAATATAACATATAATGTAAAATGCCAGTTAACCTTATTGGAAATGTTATACATGGAAACAAAAAAAAATGAAAGTCTTTCTTTTCCCTGGTTGTTTCCAGGTAACTGAATGCTTATTATCTGCCATGTCAATACAGCCTAAGTCTTCATGATCCAGGCAGAAGAAATGCCTCTGAATAAGAGATTTAGTGTTAAAGAATCTATGCATGTAGACTGTTTCCTTTCACACTGGTAGGGAACAGAAAGGGGGCATCACAGTGAGGATAACTTTGAAGTCTTGTACTGTGGTGTCAGTGAATGAGATTCCAACCATCAGAAATTCTTCTGAGGACAAAAAAAAAAGAATGAGACAGTAAATGTCACTTAGTACAAGACATCTCAAAAAAATAGGAAACTTTTTTTCCAAACCATCATCAAGAATGTATTGGGGGGGGGGCAGCTGGGTAGCTCAGTGGATTGAGAGCCAGGCCTAGAAACGGGAGGTCCCAGGTTCAAATCTGACCTCAGACACTTCCCAGCTGTGTGACCCTGGGCAAGTCACTTAACCCCAATTGCCTAGCCCTTATAGTTCTTCTGCCTTGGAACTTAATTATACTTTGCTTCAATTCTAAAACAGAAGGTAAAGTGTTTAAAAAAAGAATGTACTGAGCTTCTGCTGTGTGAATAGTATTGGACCAGATAACCTGGTTGCTATGGATACAGATGCTGCTCCTAGCAGAAAAGCTACATCCTTCCTTTTTATAAGCTTATATTCTAAGAACATCTTCATCAAATGAAACAATGCACATAAAATACTTTGGAAACCTTAAAGCTACATGTAAAATTAGTTATTATCTCCATAATCATTAGTAAGCCTTCAACTGAGCAAAATATTCATACAATACCAAGTTTGACATCTATTTTTCATATAGATTTATATTTTTAAATAGAACTATTCAAAAAAGTAAGGCTAAATCCATCCAAAAACATCTTATTAAGTATCTACTATGCGTCAATATCTGTACTAGGAAAGAGAAGAAGCATTTACATTATGGAGTGCCTGCTACGTGCCAGGCACCATGATAAATGCTTTTTGTAAATATTATCTCATTTGATCTTGGTAGGTAGGTGTGATTGCTACCTGGTTAAGTGATTTGCCCAGGGTCTCACAGCTACTATCTTCTGAGGCTGCCTTCAAATTCAAGCCTTCTGAAATCCAGGCTCTGGACTCTAACCACTGCCCCACCAGCTGCCTCCAGTATCACCAAGCGTGACTGTAACATGATCTCTTTCTTGGAGTTTTTGCTCTCTTTTTGAAGTAGAAATGACACGCACACAAACAAGCAATTGAATAGACAATAAATATTCAATTCTTACAGTAAAGAATAGAGTGATACCAATGCAAGAGGGCTTTAGGAAAGAGATTTTCCCAAAGCATTCCCTTTCCCTTCCATACTAGTTGAGGGCACTCTTCATTATCATTTCCATCATCAGATTTGTCAGGATCAGCTATGTTATTTGGAAACCAATTGTGAGCAGCAAACTGCACTCAAAGTGAGATGGAGTTAGAGCAGAAGCAGGAGATAAGGCTGCCTCTTCAAGGAGCCTAAGAAGTATGTCAGAATACATCAGTAAAATCATCTGGTACGGGAATGAGGGAAATATGCATATATGGAAACACTGTGAATTTTAAGTGTATGGAAAGATATAGAATTATGAAAGGGGGTAACTGGGAATGATTTGGGTGACCTTCATCACTTCTCCTCGTATTCATGAAAATAGACATCAGTTTTGTAATTCTAGATAAATTTTTGCTTATTTTGAGGCCTAATTATAATAATGATAATCACATTAATAGTCATAATAAATGACTTTATGTATCAATTTAAGGTTTGTAAAGTGCTTTTCATGCCATATTGTATTGAATCCTCACTACAATACAATACAAGTAAATAGGTACTATTAGAATAATAATTAATATTGATCATAATATTTATATAATATGTATAAATAATATACTGTATTGTATTGTATATAATATAATTGNGAAGTATGTCAGAATACATCAGTAAAATCATCTGGTACGGGAATGAGGGAAATATGCATATATGGAAACACTGTGAATTTTAAGTGTATGGAAAGATATAGAATTATGAAAGGGGGTAACTGGGAATGATTTGGGTGACCTTCATCACTTCTCCTCGTATTCATGAAAATAGACATCAGTTTTGTAATTCTAGATAAATTTTTGCTTATTTTGAGGCCTAATTATAATAATGATAATCACATTAATAGTCATAATAAATGACTTTATGTATCAATTTAAGGTTTGTAAAGTGCTTTTCATGCCATATTGTATTGAATCCTCACTACAATACAATACAAGTAAATAGGTACTATTAGAATAATAATTAATATTGATCATAATATTTATATAATATGTATAAATAATATACTGTATTGTATTGTATATAATATAATTGTGGTGATTATATTATATAACAATATTACTCATAATAAATATTTTCCTTATAGAGAAGAGGAAACAAAGGCTCCAGGAGGCAAAGCATCTGTCACAGAGCCTCAAAACTCACACTTTTCCATGTTGGATTTTACTCCTAATAATTTTTACATATTTCTGCATGATTTCAAATAGTTATATTTGTTTGTATAATAGTTTTAGATAGTTCAAAATCACCATCACTGCATTAGAAAGTAACATTCCCTAAGCTATAAAGTGAGTGGACATAGGATTCTCTAAGGTCCCTTCAAGAGTTGACATTCTGTGATGCTTTTCACCTGATTCACTCTCCAATAGTGGCTTAAACCCCCAGCATTCAGACCTAAAAGAGTGAATGCAATTTCTTAGAGTAGAATAACTTAGGCATAGTAGATAATTTTCCTTAGCCTAAAATCTTCTGCTTTTCTTCCCCTCTAGTGAATAGGTCTTCATAGAGGAAACAGCGACATGCTTTTCCAGGTAGTTTTGGAGAGGGGAGCTAGGAGAAGGACAACAATCATGACCCAAGCAAGGGTCCAAGACTTTGGCCCCATGTCTGTGTAATAGTCTAATCAGACTGGTCCCGGACTAGGAGAGGATCGGCATATCCTATTCAGACAAGCGTCTCTATATTCAGAAAGAGAGATGCTTCCCAGGCTGGATTGGGGAAGAGCCACTTGGCATATGTAGCAAATACCTAAATATCTTGCCACTCGGTGTCCTAGAAAGAGGGCCCAACTAAGTGGACTCCACATGAAATTCATCCTAACTTCCCTCACAGCAACCCCATGGTCAGAGGGCTCTGGCTGGATTTTAAGCAATTTCCCTCTTCTTTATAAAATAGACACCTATAGGGGGTAACCACAGAAGGTTCTTTCTCCTTAGGCCAAGGAAACATTTAGTATTTATGCACCCACTGCTTCATTTCCTTTCAGTTAAATTAGATTCAGCAAACCTTGAGCCACTAGATGTGCTAGATTCTGGGATATGAAGATGAAATAAAGCAAGGTAGCTACCCTTAAGAAGCTGGTGGGTATAAAGAGGAAGGGCAGCTAGATGGCCCGGAGGACAGAGTGCTGGACCTGCAGTCAGGAAGACTTGCCTTCCTGCATTCAACTATGACCTTGGACACTTGCTCGTTATGTGACCCTGGGCAAGATATCTAGTTAACCCTATTTGCCTCAGTTTCCTCATCTAGAAAATGATCTGGAAAAGGGAATGGCAAATCATTCCAGTATCTTGGCCAAGAAAACCCCGAATGGGATCAAGAAGAGTCAGATACAACTGAACAAAAAAAATAAATAAAGACAAAAGGTGATTTAAGGAGAGAGATCACTCTAAGGGAAAGTGGCACCCCGAGCTGGATCTTAAAGGAAGAGAAGCAATGGATAGAGATGTAAATGGAGGTAGGAAGAGATAGGGAGGGTTAGGGAATCCATTTCAGGCATGGAGAACAATGTATACAAAGGTACCAACATGGGAGAGAGATGGGGTTCAGGGAGTAGTCTACATGGGCTCTAATGCTGAGTAGAAGAAGGGGAGAAATGTGAAATAAGGCTACAATGGTAAGCTAGAGCAAGATGTGGAAAACTTTGTATATCAGAGTATGGTGCTTACACTTTATTCGGTAGATAATAAATAAAGAAGGACCAAGTATACAAAAGGACTTCACCAAAAAATAAAATTTTGTTAAATGGTAAAAATGGAAGAAAAATCGCAAGACATTAATGAGTGAGTTTATGAAGAAATAGATGCAGAATCAAGTGTCATAAATTAAAAGATAGTTACATAAGTCTCTTAAGATTTAAAAAAGATATTGTTTCTGTGGGGTATCTTAGGTGCTTATGTCTTGGAGAGATAAACTGCAGCCAATATTTTACCCAAGATCATTAATACAGACGTGAGACTGTGGTATTCGCTATGGATAGGGCTGTGATTTTAGTTACTTGCTCAAAAGAGGCCACAAATAATGAGGTATCTCAAATTCTGTGGTTTTTGTTGTTGTTGTTGTTGTTAAAAATGAAAGACAAATTAGTGTTACTATGATTTGCCCATGTTCAAATTTATGTGTGATGAAATCCAAGAAAGAAGACATCAATAAAAGCCATGGCCACAGATGTGTTTATTCACAAAGCATAGATATCAAGTAAGATGAACTAGATATCCTAATACAAATAGTTATCCCTAAGGCTTGGTTAAATGCTTAGAATATAACTCCAGAAAGTATTTTTATTACTTTCTTATTTATAAATATTTTGTTTATATATGGTATGTATTTGTATATTTTTATTATATTATTTGTCATCTATAATATAAACCTTATACACAAATAATATTACTTATTACAGGATAGATAAAAGTCAGGACTGGATAGCACTGTATATGAAAAAGATATAGTCATGTGAAGAAACATAGGAACCTGGGAACCAGAAGAAGTATAATGCAGAGTATTTAGGAGAAGACAAATGGAAGCAGAATCAGGAGGGGTAGCAGCATCAGAATATATCACTGACCACCTGGACTGGGAGAGGAATTAGATAAATTCAGAAAAAATGATAATGATCTTGGCACAGAGGTGTGATAATCAATTCAATTTAATTAAATACATACATACATACATATATATATGGAGAGAGAGAGAGAGAGAGAGAGAGAGAGAGAGAGAGAGAGAGAGAGAGAGAGAGAGCCTATTCTATTCCAAAAATTCTAATTCACCCTTTAACTAGAATTAGAAGCAGTGCATTCAGGACCAGGAAAGTGATAATCCTATTATCTTCTACCCTAATCAGACAACATTTGGGGATCTGAAGACTGTTCTGGGTGCCATGTTTTAGGAAAGGCATCAATTAACCGGAGAAAATCCAAAAGAGGGCAACCAAAATAGTGCAAGGCTTCAAGACTGTATTATATAAGGATCAGTTGAAGGGATTTGGAATATTTAGCCTAGAGAAGGAATGACTAAGAGTAGACATGATAGATGTCTTTGAGTATTTGAAGGGTTGTCCCATGAAACAAGAGTTGGACTTGTTCTATTTGGCCCAAAAAAGGCAGAATGAGGAGCAATGAAGAGGTGGAAAGTGAAAAGAGGACAATTTAAGCTTGAAAAACTTCTTGGTTTGATCTTGGAAAAACAAATAGAGCTTCGATGGGAAGTAGTGGATTCCTTTTATTCCCAGCAAAGTAGTGTAATGAAGACAGTGCTGGGTCTACAGTCAAGAAGATCTGAGTTCAAACTCAGACTTGGATACTTAACTAGCTGTGTGACCCTAGGCAAGTCTTTTAAACTCTGCCTCAGTTCCCTCAACTGTAAAATGGGCATGATAATAATAGCATCTAACTCCCTTGGGCTGTTTTGAGGATCAAATGAGATAATATTTAAAGCACTTCCTGCCCCCTCTCTCTTACTTAAGTTCATCAAGCAAAAGCTGCTTCTTAATCAGATCTAAAAAGAACTCAATAGCTTCAAAGGTCCCTTAAGACTGAAATGCTGTGATGTGTTGGGTAGTTTGGCTAACACGTATCAGCTGCTTTATTCAGTGAACTCTATAACAAATAGATTTATTTCCTTTCTAGGCAATACCTAAAGACTATCCTTACAATTCCTTTCCTTTATTATTGAAAACATCTCTTTTTAATTAAAGAAATTTGTCCATTGACATTTACGTTGTTTTCTTACAGCTGATGGGAAATGTCTGGTGTCTATCGGTTTAGATGATTTTCACAGTATTGTATATTGGGACTGGAAAAAAGGAGAAAAGATAGCAACAACAAGGTAAGAAACTGCTCATGCAGAAGAAAAACCTTCTACTGAAGTCATCTTCCAATAAAGGTCAATAGCTGATTTTTATCTGCAAGATTTCATCTTCAGTCTTCAAAAAGTTATTTATGGGGTTAGCAACACACCTAAATAAAAGCAGCTTGCAATACTTTGTGGATGCCTAATCTAGTTTAGAACGGTCTCGGTGACTGCAAATCGGAAAAGACTGATCTTTTACTTTTCCAAATAAGGGATATTTTTGTACTGTTCATGTGTAATAACCTTCCTGTTATCTCCATTTTAAATTTCTAGGAGAGACAAAAACCTCCTTTTTCTCGACTGTACTCTACACCTTGATTTCCCCCCTTGCTTTATTACTTTAAGCAAGTCGTATCAAAGTCACTGAAGTCAGAAGTTCCATTTGTCATCAGGGGAGTGCTTGCTACAGAAGAGGCCCCCGTTAGCATACATCTGCTGCTGAGTTTCAAAGGAGGCAAATTGCTTCCCTAATCTACCCATCTTATAAATAGACTTTTCAAGAATGACTGCTGTTTACATGCCACCTGTCCTCCCTTATCTCATGCTCTTTCCCTGCTGATTCAGCTCTGCCCCAAACATTACTTCCCACCCCTTCCTTACAGTTAGCTTAGCTGTTTACCCAGCATTGGTTACAGGCCAAAATAATTGGCAGTGGAGATCTAATAAGACAATTTGTTGCCTGAGGCAGTGTCACTTTGCTTCCCTCTCCACACTTTAATTAACTTTCTATCATGAATCTGTGCTAATTTTTAAACAAGGAATTTAAACCCTAGCTCTCATTTGGTCATTAAAATTTCTCCATAAAATGAACTATAGATTTTGCAATTCAAACTAATGCATGAATATATAGGTTTCCAGGATGCTAGAGATGTTGAATAAGGCTGGGTTGGATCTAAGGTATCTGTTCTGAATTTCAGTAATTCAGTCCTAAGCTGTAGAATTTGTGTGTGTGTGTGTGTTTTCTTAATGATTTATATTAAAACCTCATTTACTTTTTTAAAAGATCCGAGGCAGCTTGCAAAGTTAAAACATATAAAATGGGATGATTAAAGTAAAAACAGGACAAAACCCAAAGGGACCAAAAAGTATAAGTTCCAGGAAACTAGAACAAGTTAGCTAGATGGCCTTTCTCCCTCCTATTCCTTGCTTCAGTCAAATATCGCCTACCTCTCAGAACCTAATCAGGATCTTTGCTTTCCATCTAGGCTTCTCTTATTTTAAGGTACTGAATTTTAATTGCTTCTGTCTATGAAAATATGCCAACTGCATTTGTAGACAATTTCAGGGAAAGCATATGTCTGGGTTTCAAAAGAAACAATTGTGCCATTTTCCATCTGGAAAGCCTTCCACAGCTGTGGATGGCTAACCAGCTGTTCACTCAGAACTATAAATAGAAATGGAAGAAAGAAGTAGCCCTCAGAGAAGCGGTGCCATGTAGTGGAAAAAGTTCCATTAATGGAGTCAGGAAACCTGGGCTGAAGTCTTGGCTTGTGCTCTTGCAATCTGTGGGTTGCAGAACAGTCTATTAAATCTGAGCCTCGTTTTTCTCGACTGGCAAGAACAACCTCACAAGGTTATTAGGAGAAAAACGCTTCATAAACTAATGCTAAAGTATTATGTCAACTTGAGTCATTATTGTGTTTGGTAACATCCACATCATTATATAGAAAAAGTTGTAATCTCTGTCGAAATTTTAAAACACTCTCTACCCTTGGAACAGCCAATAACTATGTAGAATGAAAATGCCACCTTTATTTCTCAGGTCTTGTCTCAGTATTCATACAGAAGAGAATACTTAATAGCAACAGGGTCATTTGATACTTGTGTCGCCTTAAGCAAGCCAACCTGAGCCTCAGTTTGATCAGCTGTAACAATAAGATATTATTACTTGGACTGCCTCACTTCAGTGGGTTTTTGTGAGGAAAGTACTTTGAAAGTCTTGAATTATACAAAAGATCAGCTATTTTTTTCTTTATATATTTTATAGCTTATTACCTTATAACATTTTGAGGACTAAAAATCAGAAAATGATTGCAGATTTTTCTGATGGGGTTAAATATATATACTTGCTTAACCCCATCAGAAAATCTGCAATCATTTTCTGATTATATATATGTATACATACATATATATATATATATATAGCTCAAATAAATTTCTTACCAGGTCAGCCTATACTTATCAGTGATAGAACAGTGAACAAAATAGCTAAAGGAGTTCATTGGATTAGGAATTTATTTATATTCTTGCCACAAGGTTCCTGAGACCTGATCCAATTTTTTTCAGGTTGGGTCTGTGGCTCCATGTTAATTTGATGAGTAATTTAAATCTCCTTTAATGTAAAATGCCCTTTCTTGCATTGCCCTTGTCAGTATTAACCAATTATAGAGCTTTAATCCATGACAAACAGCCACTACTCAGTGCTGCTGGATGTTTAGATAGCAAGGAAGGGAATAAAACATAAGAAAAATGGAAATTTATGAAATATAGGAATGGAAGTTTACAAGAGGCCTAGATTATTGAAGGGCTTTAAATATGAAACAGAGAATTTTGTATTTGATCCTGGAGATAAATAGCAAACAACTGTAATTTATTAAATAGGAGAGTCAGATGTGAACTTTAAGGTTACTCTGATAACTGAGTCTCCAGAGTGATGGCTATGTGAGTGGAGAGATGAGTACAAGAGATGTTGTGAAGGTAGACATGACAAAGCTTGGAGTCAGATTAGGTATGTGTGGGAGGACTATAAATGAGGAGTCAAAGATGGCACTACAAGAGGCTACAAGCCTACATGACTGGGAGGTGGTGCTCTGGCCCGTAATAGGGGATTTTGGTAGAGGGGAAGACTTGGAGAATAAGATAATGAATTCTGTTTGGGGAGTGTAAGAAGAAAAAGACTGAGCCAAGTGCTGAAGAAGGAAGAAGAATATCCTGGGGCTCTCTAGATACTCCGGCCACCAGAATCTTGATTGGGTGATAAATTCTGATTGTAAGAACCTCAAAGGAAGAAAAGTTACTGTGTAATGATGGTAGTGGGAGTCAGGAAGTGGCAATGGAGAATAAGCAGTATTTTGACTCCCCTACTATGACCAATGGAAAGAAGGTATTAGTGAAACTGCAACCAGCATAGGAAAGGGAGGTCAGAGAGGCTGTCATAGGGGAAGGGGAGGAAATAAGCATTTATATAGTGCCTGTTATGTGCCAGGCAATGTTCTAAGCACTTTACAAATATCCTGTTCTATCTCACAACTCTGTGAGCTGGGTGCTCTTATAATCCCCATTTAATAGTTGGAGAAACCAAGGCAAATAGAGATTAAGTGTCACACAGTTAGTAAGAACCTAAGGTCAGATTTGAACTCATCTTTCTTAATCCAAGCTCAGTGCTCCATCTACTATGCCTCCTACCTTCCTCACCAGGAGAAAAAGAAATCTCAGTGAGTGCAAGAAGATGGAAAGAGTTAGAAAGGAAAAGTCAAAGATGAAATATGATTGTTAACTATGGAGCAAGGATTTCCAGAGAGCACAGAGGAAGGGTCTGGTAGTTCTGAAGTAGAACATGTGTAGGGTCGAGATGTTGGAGACAGAAATAAAATACAGAACAGATAGCATATTCTTGGGCCATAAGTTATGCAATGCGCTCTTTTTTCCCCTTTGTTAGTGGTTTGGTGGTAATGTTAGCCGAGTAACAACACAACTCTCTGATCCACAAGATGGTAGAAGAGGGCATTAGAATACCAAAGCCTCTAAAATTCCTCCTAGAATGCAAATCAAACAACTCTGAGGTACCACCTCACACCTAGCAGATTGGCTAACATGACAGCAAAGGAAAGTAATAAATTTTGGAGGGGATGTGGCAAAATAGGAACATTAGTGCATTGCTGGTGGAGTTGTGAATTGATCCAACCATTCTGGACAGCAATTTAGAACTATACCCAAAGGGCTATAAAAGACTATCTTCCCTTTGATTCAGTCATACAACTGCTGGGTTTATACCCCAAAGAGATAATAAGGAAAAAGACTTGTACAAAAATATTTATAGCCTCATTCTTTGTGGTGGCAAAAAATTAGAAAATGAAGGGATGCCCTTTGATTGGGGAATGGCTGAACAAATTGTGGTATCTGTTGGTGATGGAATACTATTGTGCTAAAATAAATAATGAACTGGAGGAATTCCATGTGAACTGGAATGACCTCCAGGATCTGATGCAGAGTGAAAGGAGCAGATCCAGGAGAACGTTGTACACAGAAATGGTAAAAATCGAATGTAACAGACTTCTGTACTAGCAGCAATGCAATGATCTAGAACAATTCTGAGGGACTTATGAGAAAGAACACTATTACATCCAGAGAAAGAACTGTGGGCATAGAAACACAGAAGAAAAACAACTACTTGATCACATGGGTCAATGGGGATATGATTGGGAATGCAGACTCTAAATGATCACTCTAATGCAAATATTAATAATATGGAAATAGATCTTGATCAATGACACATGTAAAACCCAGTGGAATTATGCACTGGCTACAGGAGGAGAAAAAGAACATGAATCATGTGACCATGGGAAAAATACTCTAAATTAAATAAATAAAATGTAATGGGGTGATTAATTAATTAATTAAAGATAAAAAATGAATTAAAATAAAATTCCTCTTAGATATGTCTCCACACTGATGAAGAACTGCCACCTCTGGGGAGAGCAGGCAGCAGTAAATCTTCAGTACAATTTGAGGCTGGATTTTTCTTGCATATGTAGAGAGGGAAAACCTTATTTCTGATGTTTTTCAGTAAAATCTCACTTTTAGTTTGACACCTTGATTTGATTTTACTAACCCTAACCTTTGAAGGTTGATGAATTGGCCAGTTACAAATGGCTAAGTTCAAGGGGACTTTCTGAACTCATGCCTGTTGGGCACTTAAGTCTTGACACATAATTAATAGCCTCAACAGCTTCAGACATAGGACACCTTTACTATGCAATTTCTTATAATGAGGCTAGGGTTACCTTGATAAAGCTACTGTTATCTTAAAATGGAGGTAATAGTTGAAAATTCTGGGCAGGAAAGCTTCTCAAAAGTTAAAAAGACGGCCTCAGACACTTCCCAGCTGTGTGACCCTGGGCAAGTCACTTGACCCCCATTGCCTACCCTTGCCACTCTTCTGCCTTGGAGCCAATACACAGTATTGACTCCAAGTCGGAAGGTAAGAATTAAAAAAAAAAAACAACTTTCCTAGATGATCTATCAGTTATGCCGGTGGCTTTCTGTGAGTACCAGAGCAGGACTCAGGCTCTCTGCCTCTAATTGATAACTTCTCCGCACATCAACTTGGTCTGATTATACATGCCTGAATGTTATTTTTGACTTCATTTTTTGTGCACAGCATATTAATAATTATATACTACAGAATAACTGTGCCCACCTTATGTCTCTCCTTCGTCACACACATCAACTGCCATTCTAGAACAGAAGGTGCATCTGTTGTCCAAGGGCCATCCTAGCAATATGGAGCCTACACTGACCACTAGGTGGCATGTCTTTGGACGTGGTCATCTGTAAAATGAATAAAAACAGAAAATGATGATTAATATATATTATGCATTCATTATTTAAACCATAATTAAAAGAATACCCATGTCAACATTGTGATAAGGTGTAATGACACAAAAAAAATTCATTTAAAACTTTGTATGGATCAATACATATATTGGTGATTTCCATCCAAACTCCATATGTGCATCATAGATATTCATCATGGAAATTAGGCCAAATAAATGGCCTAAGATGAGAAATATTTAAATTATTCCATTTATAATTTCATTAAAAATGTTTTTTCTCTTAACCTACATTTTTTTCTGTTTCTCTTTTATAGAGGTCATAAAGAAAAAATATTTGTAGTAAAGTGCAACCCACATCATGTGGACAGACTGGTTACTGTTGGGATAAAGCACATCAAATTCTGGCAGCAAGCAGGTACTTCTGTTTCCGAATTTATCATTTGTCTGAATTTATCGTCGTTTTTGTAATAGCATTTAGAGGGGAAGAAAGCAAGTCTTTTTTCTAATCCTAGTTGAAGATATATGTGGAAACTTTTTCTTCCTAATATCCCTTTGAAATTAAGTGCTTGAGATGTCAAACTGTGAGATGACATGACTGGTTTTTCAATCTCTGGAATGCTGTGGGGATGTCTATAGACATTTGCTACAGTTCATAATAACAACTGACATTTTGTTGCACTTCAAGTTGTTCGAAATCCTCAGCATTCATTATCTCTCCAGAATCCTGGGAGATGAGCCACCATTCTTATTCCCAGAAGGAGAAACAGAGACCCTGAGAGGTTAAGAGATTTACCTGGGGTTACTTGGTGATGCAGGACTGGAAATCTTACGTAGATAATATATCTGAAATAGGATTTCAACTCAGAGTTTCTGGACTTCAAGTAATGGAGTATTCCTTCTTATTAATGGTTCATACTGAAAATTATATGTGTAATCCTCATAGCCCTGAGCTCACACAGAACGGGTCCAGTCCTAGACACCAATTTTGCTTGTTGCCTTACATGAGTCGCTCAACACAAAAGTATATTCCGGTACGTACAGGTTTTTCCAGATGTGAATAATAAGAGTCTTCAGCTCTTATAGAAGCACTGGAAGTACCAAATGCATATGGAGCACATTATTTCACCCTGCAGAATCAATGCATAAAATAAAAAGACCCCACCAGAAACCCACCAACAGATACAGAAACACATCAAACATTCAAATAGCTCCCCAAAAAGGGAGCTGTACTTGGGGGCTGCTATTGGAACAATTCTTTGACATTTTAGTAAATACCTTTTTCCCACAGAGTCCTAAGGTGTCTCCCCCAGAATCAGAGTGCTAATCAGTGGTTTATAATATCTCCTGTAAAATAAATATTTGGGGGGAGCAGGTGAACAAAGAATCTCCCTTCCCATCAGATCTCCACTGACAAAACAACTCATTGGGTTTGTCTTATACAACCAAATGCTTCTCTTGCATTAGGAAACCTTCTTCCCTCTCTACAAGGCTTATTCCCCAAACTCTTGACCTTGGAAACTCTAGAATGTAGGATAATCCACAAGGCAGGTTCCCAAACTTGGTCCCAACCATCTCCTTTCTCTTGATTATAAGGCTACCTTCAAGGATTATAATGCCTAAGAAATTCATAATCCTTCCTCCTCTACATAGGAGCAGGGGTTCGTGTACACTGTCTAAGAATTATGTTTCAAGACACATAATGTCTTTACCACAAGAACATGGACCCATCTCTTCCCATTTCCTCCAACAGATTGTCCCCCTATAATCACCTTTTTTTTTTCAGTCTTTTCCTACCTACAGGATTATTCATTGTCACCCATAACATTCCCAGGTCTCGCTTACCCTTAAAAAAAAAAAGGAAATAAAAAACTATACCTTTACCCTTCTAAATTCTTAAATTATAATACTAGACCTCTTCTCTATTTAGTAGCCAAATGCCTAAATGAAGGCATGTTAGGTAGGACAGTTTGGATTGAAGGTACTCTGTGCTGGGGAGTGATGTGAGACCATGAAGCAGTCGCTGATTTCTGGACAAGTCACTTAACCCCCATTGCCTGGTCATTACCACTCTTCTGTCTTAGAACCAATACATAATATTGATTCTAAGATGGAAGATAAGGGTTTAATTTTTTTTTAAATTTTAAAATTTAAAAATAAATTAAAAAAAAAAAAGAATGACACAAGGGGCAGCCTAGTAGCTCAATAAGTAGAGTGTCAGGCCTGGAGACAGGGGTCCCAAGTTCAAATCTGGCCTCAGATACTCCCTAGCTGTATGACTCTGGGCAAGTCACTTGACCCCCATTGCCTAGCCCTTACCATTCTTCTGCCATGGAGCCAATGCACAGAATTGATTCTAAGATGGAAGGTAAGGGTTTTAAATATATATATATATATATATACATACATACGTAATAAACTGTTTTCCCTCCAACTCCAGGTGGGGGCTTCACATCTAAACGAGGAATCTTTGGCAGTATTGGGAAACTGGAAACAATGATGTCTGTGTCTTATGGACGCATGGAAGACCTGGTATTCTCAGGAGCTGCTACTGGAGATATTTTTATTTGGAAAGATATTCTTTTACTTAAGACTGTGAAAGCTCATGATGGGCCTGTTTTCGCTATGCATGCATTGGATAAGGTATAGTTTGTTATTTAAAAGTCTGTTGCCAATGGACATCCCCCCCCCCAATTATGTAATTAATTAGGGGGGGAATCAAAAGAAACTAGGCATCTGGGAAAGAGACAAGGTTGATCATTCCATATGGGAAGTAGTAGGTAGGAATAAGTAGAGGAAAAAGTAATTTGGGGATTTAAAAAAAATTCTCTTTGTTTCTGTCTCCCACTTTTTTTTTCTTTTTCCATCCGCATAACAATCACCTTTTAAAAATTTATGGGCAGTTAAAGAAAACATGATCAAAAAATTCTCTCAGGTCTTTTGTCTAAGAATTAATGGAGAAAATCTTTGTGCACCCTGTAGATCAGTTCAGAGGACTGTTTTAGCAGAATATGAATCCTATTTTATAACAAAATAGGGAAAGAACTAAGAGAACATTGTTTCCTCATTGTTCTCATTATGCCTGCAAAAACAGACCCCAAAGGCCGGACCAACCCAATCTGCCAGAGTGACTATCAATTTTAATCATTTATAAGAATGCTGGGTTGCAGTCTGCTGCTACCCACCTACCATACTCCTACTCCAAGCAGTATTATGCAATGGAAAGAGTACTGAATCTAGAGTTAGGTGACCTGAATTCAAATCCCCATCCTGCCACCTTTGTGACCTTGAGCAAATTACTTAAATGTTCTAGAATTTAGTTTTTTCATCTTTTAAATAAAATAGTTGGACTAGATGGCTTCTGAGGTTCCTTCCAAATCTAAGTCTTGTCATGCAACTGATTTGCATTTTATCTCTGTCAAGTCTCAGAAAGTGCTGATTTCTCTGAAGTGCTCTTTGTAAGCAATTTATCTCACCTATTTTGCAAGCAAAAATGAATACTCTAACTTTGATTGGTTGGGATGTTCTGCCAACTCAGAGCTTCTCAGAGCCCCAGGCAGTCCAGCTCTCTAACCAGACTTTATCAGGTCAGAACCTGGTTTTCTGGGTTGACAGTTTACTTGTGCACAATCCAACTTAGTTGATCCCAATTTAAAAAAGATCCTCCCATATTTTAATGTAGAACGACTGGTTTCTGAAAGTATTGTTCTTAGTAATATGTTTATTTTCATTAAAAATAAGACATGCTACCCTTCCTAAAAATAATAAACAATGTATACCTAAAACCATCAACAAGCATTATATGCAATGGGGATAAATTAGAAGCCTTCCCAATAAGATCAGGAGTGAAACAAGGATGCCCATTATCACCTCTATTATTCAACATAGTACTAGAAACACTAGCAATAGCAATTAGAGAAGAAAAA